>NW_026558571.1:0-300000 GCF_026930045.1 Uloborus diversus | reverse complement strand
CTTCGGCAAAACTTTTAAATTCCATTTGACGAAATTTGGAGCTCGATTCAGCAAAACTATCGTCATTCGATAAAATTTGGGATTCTATTCGGCAAAAAGAGGATTTCTGCCTTCCCAAAAATTTGAGTTTGGTTAATAATAGTAAATGTTTCGCAGAAAATAACTACCTTTATATCATTTCTTGCCATCATATGCGATGTATAACCACAATTCGAATAAACATTTTGATATTTTTTTCAAAGTAGCAAGCCCATTTTCTCTTCTGTGATTATTTGTCTGTTACAATGAAATTCTCTAATTTTTATACTCATTCTGGGAGGAAAGAGTTGTGTGCCGAAAGCAAGTTATCAATAAGCGATTGCACCTTCCAGATGCCACAAAGTTTTATTTCAGAGAAAGAAAAAAAACGTCACATTTCACAAGGAAAACATTTTGATCTTTCAGTGGAGAAAAAGGCAATGAAATTATCATTTCTAAAAAGAGAGATGTTTTTCTCTAAGTAGTGATCATTTTCAGCTTTAGTAACGTATTCAATAAGGGATGTTACTATTTTAGTTTAATATTCATTTTCTGTTGTCACAAGGATTTTCTTATTAAAAACAAAAAAACTAGTTTTTTGTTTTATAAGCAAATGAATAATGTTTAGAACAATACTGCCATGGGATGGTAAAGAGCAGTATCTGCAGAATTGACAATTGAGATTTTGAGATATTTGAATGAACGCGCTTTGGATTCCATAGGAAAATGTTTGAATTTGACGTTTTTTTCTTGCTTTATATTCAGAGGGAACCAAATAGACAAACTTTTATACAATAAAGCTAAAGTATGATACATAACAAAAATGCAAATAATTGAAAAATGCAAAATTTGCAGTTATTTCGCTTTATCTAAATAAAATTACTTTTTTTTTTGCCACATCAGAATATTTTTAGATCTCTCATATTTTTCTTTCAAAGAAAAAAAAAATCGCACATGTATGTCACATTTAAAAAAGAAAACATTTCGATCTTTTAATGGAGAAAAGACTGAATGAAATTCTAATCTCCATAATTCAAATGTTTTTCTTCAAGTAGGTGTTTTTTTTTTTTTTTTCAGTTTAGTAACGTATTTAAAAGGATGTATAGCCTTTTTTAGTTTAATATTCATTTTGTATTGTCACTACGGCTTTTTTCTTTTTTTTCAAAAATAAGTTTTTTGTTTTAGAAGCAAATGAATAATGTTCAGACCAATAAGCAATAACGCTTTTAAGACGTCCCAAATTTTTATTTTAGAGGTCAAAAAATCGCCAATATAGGCCATTTTGAAAGGAAAACACTCCGTTCTTTTAGTGGAGAAAAAGACGGAATGAAATTCTAATTTTTGAACTACAAGTTTTTTCTTCAAGTAAGTGTTCATTTTTAGCTTAATGACATATCCTAAAGGGAGGGAAAGTTACTCTTTCAGTTTAATATTCATTTTTTTTATTGTCACAAAGAGTTCCTTTTTTTAAAAATTACTTTCTTGTTTTAGAAATAAATAAATAATATTGAGTCGGAAAAGCAATAAAAGGCCATTCTCTACTGTAAACCCTTTGAAGCACAATTTTTAAAAAAGAGATAAACTTTTTTTTATTTATGTAACACTAAAGTATGTTAGTTGAACCTCAGGAAATAAGATGAAATATTTGTTTTCATAGAATTTTTAAACATAGAATTAATTTTGGAATATCAGCATTATGATTTTTAAGTTTTCCATTACAATCAGCATACTTTGCATGTTATTGGTTTATTGTAAAAATATATGATTTTATTTTTTTACAATTAAATGTGTCTACATTATGTTCCTTTTCAGGAATAAAAGGAAAAATAAATAAATATTGATATACATTTTTCAAAAAAGGAGGACTTTTTTGAACAAAAAAATGATGTCCCGTGCATAACGCATAAACATGATCTTTTTTGTTTTTTTAACTTAATTTTCACAAACAATAGAAACTGCTTTGAACATACTTTTATTTTCCTATTAAAATTCATTCCTAAAAGATTTTTTTAATGAAGGTTTAATATTAAAAGTAATATGAGTATTTGTTTCATGTCCCGTGCATAACGCGAATTTCTCTAAAAAAAGTCTAGACAGTCAAAAACTCCACAAACATTTATATAACTGCAAGTGGATGAATTATTTCAGCAACTTCAGTTATGTTGTTGAATACTTCAATCATGTCGCGTAGGCCGTTAAAAAAAATCTTACTTTTCTCTGTTCAGGCAGAAACCTTTGTATTGTAACCCAAAACTTCGTAACTTCTATACAGCATACAAACTCTTGTCATACTTCACCACTACCCAATTTTTTGCAGCAACATTTACAGTGCTCGTTTCAATAATTTTATTCACTGGTGTAACAGAATGCATGATAATAATAATAGTAATAAAAAATATTTTTCAAATCATTAATCCTATTTTTTCTGAAGCTCTGCTGATTTTTTTTTTTTTTTTTTGCATGAATTGGATTTCACATTTTTAAACAATAAAATTTTTGGAAAAAAAATTTTTTTTTTCAAAAAAAAAAAAAAAACTGTTAAAAAACCAGCATGTGTTTGTCAAAATCCCACACAATTTTTCCCCACGGTTTAAATTGTTATTTCATAACAGATGAGATACGTTTCCTTCACTCTGAAACCTTAATTTTCACAACCTACAAGTTGTTTTGTCATTGTCATATTTATGGAGCAAAGATATTGAGTAATTCATATCGCAAGATACAAGAGGTTGACTTTGGACGTCCCGCAAGTGAAGCATGCAAGTAAATTAAATTTAAAAAAACAAAATTATTTAATAAAAATATAACTGTCTCAATCGTATCTTTATATCAAACTAGCAAAAATACCCGGCGTTGCCTGGGTTAGCAATAATTATACTTGCATTTGTTTTCTGTTTTAGGTGAAAGAACTTAAAACACACCTTTTTGAAGTGATTTAAAATCTAGCTTCTTCCTTACTCATAAAACTAAAGTAGCAGTAAGTAATAAGAGCAAAATAGTACTCATTTAGAAACGAAAACCCGAAATTTAAGCGTATACAAATTTGAAGAATTTCCGAAATATGAAATTAAACTTCACATGTTTAAAAAGATTTATCAGTTAATACTTTTTTTTTCTTTACATGGAGTCTTACCTTCTCTGTATGTCTATTGAAGAACGAACTGTTTAAAAAAATGTAGCCGCGCGCCCGTGATCCCCTTAAACTTGCTTAAGTTATTTTAAAAAATTTTAATTATTGTGGGTTCTTGGTGCGATTTAAAATGTTACTGAATTTTCGGGAATCGTTTTGGGATACCTTGGATAATGCTTCCCTTCCTTACTTTATAAAACGGTATGTTACTATTTTTTGTTAAAGATATATTGTCGCCATATGCTAAGATACTTTTGGTCACCATAAAATGGCGCTAAACAATTTCATCCGAAATGTTTCCAAAATAAGTAGTAAAATTTGGCGATGGTTTGAATTTGTGCACAAAGTCACATTAATGGAAGTTTTTGTGCTGTTTATGGATTTGCCTAATTTAGTTGCTGGATTATTTTACAGTAAAAAAAGTTTTAAAGATTCTTTTATTGACGATATTTTGTTTACATGGTGAAAGCTGACAAACATCATTACGTAGTCTTTGACTTCAAAAACCGCGACAGTTGAAAAAACTGCCAAATGCATCCGCTACTGAAATCTTTCTGCATAAATTTGGGCGAGGTTTCTGCTGTTAGATTGGATAATGATTAAAAAATCCAATCAGCACAAATAATTAAAAAAAAACCCATTAATTACACTAAAGTTCCGTTTAAATGGAAAATAATCAACCAAATCTGGTTATTATTAGCCAATCTTGGGGAAAAAAACGTTACTTTAAGATTTGACTTGAGAAAAGCCTTAAACAATGGACAAAACACAAAACATTCAACAATTCTAACTATGAACTGGGAGTTGAGATGATACACTAAATAATGAATTGGGTTGAGGAAAGCCTTCGAACATGGAAAAAAAAAAGCTCATAACTCGTTTTTCATACAACTTAGAACTTTTTAACAGATGCCATCTTCAGCAGAAAAATAAGCGCTTTCGATGGATACATAATTTTAATATGTGCAAGTATTTTTTCACCGTCATATTGGGGCATTTATGCGAAAATTTGGACAAAGTAGAATGAAAAAAGAATTATCAATCGGATTTTTTTCGAACTGGTCTGCAAACCTCCCCAGTACCAAAAAGAACAAACGGTGAAAGTTTCAGCCAAATCTGCCAGGTAGTTTCTGAGATCTTAGGGAACAAATTTACCAAACTCCATTTTTATATATAAGTATGTAAAGATTAAAAAATGAGCTTCCTTCTGTGTAATTATAATATAGGGACTTATCTCAAAATGTTGGTTAAATTTTTGCGTCTGATTATAACAGCATGTGACGGTGGAATGGCCGTATTTGGTTTAACACTATAGCCTTCATTTATTGTACAAAAAAAAAAGTGTTTCTATAGTCCAATAGTCTAATATTTGAATTTCTTAACTATTTGGTTGCTGAATATAGTATTCGACCGAACCGAATATTCGGCTTATCTGTCGAATTGGCAATATACCGAATACCAACCAATTGTTCGGTACATACCTGGTAGGGCTCGACCGATGCATCGGCGCCGATGGTAACATGGAGAAAACATCGGCCCACTGGCCTTAAATGACATCTAAATGCCGATGTATGGACGATGTTTTTTGGAAAAGAAGGGGAAAGCACCTAACTTTTATTCATCTAATTTTTACTGCATATTTAAAAGTAAGTGCAGCATATAGGGCCAAAAGTCGGGCAGCAACATCAGTTTTGATTTCGGAGCATGCCGAATTTTGGGTCACTACCGAAAATCTCGTTGTTTTCCCAATTTTAAACTTAATTTTGTTATCTTAACACTAAAGAAATTGATACCTGCATATTCTGACACATTATCTGGCCCTTAATTTGCAGCAAAAGCTCTTTCGTAAGTGCGAGAAATGCCGAATTAAGGGTTTGTATGGTGATTAAAATCCTTAAAAGTCGATATTTTTCTTTTTCACTTTAAAAGCCTAAAAAAAGACTAGTTTTTTTTTTTTTTAACTGAAATCTGTATTTATAATTTTATAATTCGAAAAAATCCGATAAATAGTTCTTTTTTTATTCAAATTTAGGCCCAAATTTCACGTAAATTGCCTATTATTGGCTATTAAAGGGGTGAAAAATTACTTGCACATATTAATATCATATACCGTTGAAAAGGGTAGAATTTTCCGCGTTCTAAGCAATTTGTTTCGATGCTCTAACTTAATTACGGCGGGAGTAATTTGCGTTTTTAGCTCGAACTTTTTTAGGCTTAGCTGAAATTTAGGCACTACTTTCTTCATTAAATCTATCAATAAAAAGTGAACGAATTGTCCCACAGTTTTCTTTTTCACACCATTTAAAAAAGCGACATTTTTTACTCCAGATCTCTCACGACCTTTGGTCGAAAAAATTAGCTTCTATCTTCAAAGGAAAAAAAGTTACAAGCGTTTTTAAATCAATTTCGAAACACGTCATTTTGATTCAGGTTTTCAACCATTTTATTTTCGCGTTTCCATGGTTACGCTTTTAAAATCCATCTCTCGCATTTTAATTTCTTAAAAGCATTTTAATATCTGTCGTCATTGTTTAGAAGGGTAATTTTGCATAGTGTTTTTTTTTCTTTTATTTGAGTAATTCTTTAAGTTATTAAGTTATTCTTTTAATTAATTGTTGAATATATGTCACTTGACACAATTTTTGTTCTCAAGGTAGACCGGGCAAAGCCGGGCAACGCAGCTCTTAATGCACGTTAGGCGCTGAGCAGTTCAGTCTAGGATCAGTTTTAAGGCAACCGTTAATGTAATTCATTGTTTTGGCGATTTGTTTTGAAAGAAAATAAACTTTTGATTTGTTTTTATCCGAGTGAAATGTACGACATTCTCTTTTTTTTTCGCGATGATTTTTGAATGTTACACGGGATGTTTTTCTTTTTTTATGGACGGATGGATTATGATAGCGTGGTTGCTGGGCAAGTTTGGCGATAAACAATAGAGCTGCGGAATTATTTTTATATTTGAAAGATATTATTTGATGTCTTTTTTTGCTTATTTGGAGAAATATTTTAAATTGCAGTAAAAACCGCTTCACTCGCTAAATAAAGTTTTAAAGCAACTGTAAATCTAATTTAATGATCTGACGAAAAGTTTTAAATTCCAAAGAAACTTAAATAGTTTTTTCTTTTTGAAAAGGTGTGTACGCATTTTATTCAAAGAAAAACGATCATTTCACATCAGAAGGGGAGGGGGCGTCAGTTTTTTTTATTCAACGGACTTCCATTAAATTTTTAGCACGGGTACTGCTAGTATTGCAATAAAACAATATAAACGAAATGAAAAAAAAAAAATCTCTGAAGCTATTAATGGGAGCGGATAATGTGAACGAAATCACGAAATTTAAAACTATTGAATTATTTCCAATACTATTGAGTATTAAAAAAATATTCAAAAACTGTATGAATGCTTTTATTGTTTCAAGACAATTATATCTTTCAGATAACTAACGTGCATTTTAATCAGATTCAGGATATGTGAGCAACAACAGCAGGGCGCGGAGCACCCTAGTTGTTGCAAATTATATCTAAACACGTATTGTTTGTGACAATTCTTTAACACCACGCAGTTTTATTTCTTTATTTATCCCTTTATTTTTGTTTAAAAAAAACGTCAATGGTCCACAATCCGTTTTGACCTGTTTCTAATAGTATGCGAATTGCTTTTTTTTAAATTTTTGCTAAGAAACGGAATAAAAAAAGAAAAAACTTTACAGGTTCGAAATTTTTTTCTTAAATGCTTAACGGTAAACGAATAGAAAAAAGAAGGGAAACAAAAAGAAATTTACCGGTTTGCGAACATGTTTCAAAACTTTTGGCCGTCCGCGGGTCACAAAAGGTTGAGAAATGCTGTTTTAGAGAGCCGTGTTCGGTAATCTCTTTTAAAAATCAATTTTGCTAATTTTCTGACGCCACGTCAATTTTTTTTATTTATTTGTCTTTTATGGAATAAATTTATTTATTTAGATTTGTGCTAAGCAAAAATCAATGTACGACTTTTGGAAAGGAAAAACAGATAGCTTACCACTCGTCTCCCGATAAGTATATCTTACAAAATGAACTATAATTGCCAGGGTTGGCAAAAACCTGGGTTTTTTTTTTTAAAAAGCCCATGGACCCAGGGTTTTTTGGGTTTTTTTAAATGGTTTTTTAAAAGAAATGTGGGTTTTTTTGTCTTTTTTTAGGGAAAATGTGGGGTACTTGTAGCATGTTGTAGCATAAGTATATGGACAAAGTGCAAAGATTATCTTCGGGTAAAAAGCTGGAAAACGAGTTAAAATTCAGAGTTTTATGAAGAAAAGTATAAAAGACGAAAAAACCCAAGAATGTTTAAGTTTCAGATTTTTTAATTTTCATTATTACCAACAGTTAAGGCAAAGTTACTTCTCGGGTGATAAAATCTATTGTTCGTTTTTAATTACTACATTTTTTTTTTGCATTTTACTTTATAGTATTTCATTTCGTTATGCAAAACTACTGTAGAACCTCAATTAGTTTAAATCCCTTTTTTACTGAATTCCAGCTTAATCAAGACATTTCTTTGAATTTTATGTTGCCTGTTTTTCTATTTCTGTGTACAGGGTAAGAAATATTAAACTTTTTTGTAAAATAATGAAAATACTGTACCTGTTCTGTTTTCCGTCGACCGTTTGAAAAATCTGTTTATTTCTAAAAAAATTACCTTGTGTTTATTCGAGATTTGTGACGTGTTGGTTAGCAGAAAATAATTTACATGAAAGCCTTTTAACTAGATTAGTTTCTTCAGTACAATCTTCAAATATTGAGAAAATCACACGTGACAGGACTTGGTCAAGATAATTCGAGTTATTTATTGACCAGTTAAAGAAAAAGTTAAATACATTTATTTAAAATCTTTGAAGTATATTTTTAACGCCGTTAAGAGTTAAGAAATACTATTAAAGCTCAAAATCCATTTTTCATGTTCATTGTCTGTGGTGAAGAACAAATAAAAAAGAAGTTTAAATTGTGAAAGTATTTAAATTAATTAATTTTTTTAAAAACTTCTCACAAAATTTTAAAAAACCCAAAAGTGGGCTAAATAATGGGTTTGTTTGAATGGGTTTTTTCAAAAAAACCCATTGGGTCCAACCCAATTGGGTCCAATTCGGCCAACCCTGATAATTGCTTTATACATCTTAACCTAAATAAAATATTTTTTGATGAAATTTTTACCGGCATATTTTCTTACTGTTATGGAAGTTTCACAATTTTAGACGGTTTTCGGAGGTATTAAAGGCAGGAGGAGGGGGAATCTTCGGCAGCAATTTTACAAAATTGAATTTCTAAAATATTTTTAGAAGAACTTTAATGACGTTGGGAGGAGGAGTTTGGAGACGCTCCCGGGAAACATTTTGCAATGAAATGCCTATAATCGCGATTGTAGACCATTTTTTGGTAGCGTTAGGTTAAAAGATAGAGTTCGGAGACTCTCTCATGGTCAGTTTTTAGAAATAGAAGTTCCAAAAATGCAATTTTAGACGATTTTCGGAAGCGTTACGTGGAGAGGCCTATGGACTTTCCTCCGGATATTTTTCGAAATTAAAGGTTTGAAAACGCTATTGCCATCTATCGTTCGTAACTTCAGAATTTTAAAAATCAAAGTTCAGAAAATGCAATTACAGGCCACATTTGGAGACACCGATAGAGATGATTTCAAGTAGTTTCTTTTCGCTCTCCATGGCTTTTCCTTTCCAAAAGCATTTAAAAGTTATGCATTTTGATAGAAATATTTCTGACTAGACGCCTGCGGCGACCAGCTGGTTCGCCTTCGTACGCCATTCACCTTTCTATGCAAGCAGCCAACTACGGCGGCTGTTTGGCTAACTTGTCATTTACCTTTTTACTTCAAGTTTGCCGCCTTCGGCGGCTGTTTAAACAAATTTGGCTGCAGTATTAATCAATCCATCTCTATCTTTTTTCGTGTCATTCACATTTTTACGCTAAGATTGCCGCCTTCGGCGGCTATCTACCTTTACGATCAATCTCTAAATTTTCTTTTACATCTCTATTTATTTTAACCTCTCCGCTCATTTCCTAATAAAAACAAAGATCACTCAAAAAAACCGCTTTTTTATTTAAGTAGAACAAAAAAAAAAAGTTATCTCCAAAACTCTCCGTAGTGTGCAAAAAGTAACAAAGTAAAGTAAGTGACAAAGAAAAAAAATCTCGCTGTTTTTATTGAATTAAATGTGCACAGCTATGAAATGTAACGTAATATCGCGAAACAGCAAAACGTCCAGCTTGGGGGGGGGGGAAGGGAGATGGAAAATTAAATAAATGCATTCCCTAAATTAAACAAAAAAAAAAAAAAAGGAAAAAAAAAAAGCAAGCGCTGCCGGAAAAACACGTGGTCATCACGTCATAAAATGTAGAAGTAAACTATATAGTAAAAAAAAAAGATTAACATTGTTTGCGATTAAGATTCCGTCGTAAATATCGAATCGAAATCCAAGTAGTGACGTCAGAGGCATAGAAGATTGAAGAATGCTTTTTTCGACCGATGCGTAGAAAGATATGATGTGTTCAGCATTAAAAAAAATGTAAAAAAAAAAACTATTGGGTATTTTTAAGAACTTTTTTCTTCTGAAGAGGGCGAAATGTTTTTACTATTACCAACTTAAATTTTAGAAATGAGGCTTTGATACTTCTCTCAGGATGATATTAGAAAAATGTAAAACCCAGGAAAAAATTCAAATTGAAGGTTTTTTCAAAAATTCATAAAAAAATACAAAAATCGCTCTATCTTCAAAAATTTTTCATTCATCATATTTAAAATTTAATTTCCAACACTATAGTACAAAAATGTTTGTGTGGTGCGATTGGTTCGGGATCTGTGAGGTAAAAAGTACTTAAAAGTGCAAAAAAAAAAACACATAAAACATTAAATAACTTTTTTTCTAATTAAAATATCAAAAATCGAAGCCCGAGGTGCACTTCTTCGGCAGAAACTGTATCTGTATACCAAATTTCATCTTTCTAGGCCTTACCGTTTTCCCGGAAAGCGCACCACACACACACACACAAACATCTTATTTTATTATATGTATAGATTTCTCTCTATATATTTTCAATTATTGTAACACAATAAATCTCTAGATAAAGTTTTGTTTTACTTCCAATTTTATCTTTGAATATTAAACTGTTAGTGTACTTGTGTGACTTTTCATTGTTCTTTAAATCCCTGTATCTTTCTCTTTCATCTTTTCTCCTATTAGAAACATATTCCCAGGTACGCCGACTTGCAAAAATTATTGGGGGGGGGGGGGGGCCGGGGACATCACCGGGGGTTTAGGGGGTTATGTAATCCCTCGGAGGTCCCCCCACCCCAAATAAAGCTCAGAGTTTTGTACCTTGAAAATGCCATATTTTCTGGTGTGTATAATTTTAACAAACAAACAGTATGCTACATGGCGTTTTCGAAGTAAAACTATCTAAAAATTGGTTTACAAATTTTCTAGTTCAACTAAATCATGTCATTCTTCTTAGTAAGATATTTTTTGTTCTATTTTATGGGAACCGTGCAGTACTGTAGCTAGGGGCATTGATATAAGGCAGGACACTTGACTTGAATGGAAGGTCACTCCCAGAGACGAAGACTTTAAAAAAAATCGGGCGGAGGGGATCTTGCCGCGGGAAATTTTCTAAATTTGAGATGAAAAATAGTGACTTTTAAAGTTTTTTTTAAGCATTTTGAAGTCATATAATCAACATTACAACCCCAAAAACTCGACGAGCCTGACACATATTTTTTGGCTTTGAAAAAATTAATAAATAAATACAAACACGCACAATATTTTCGTAAATAGGTAATTTAATTTACGCATGTCTTTTAAGACCAGTTGTTTTTTCATTAGTGATATCGGCTAACGTATTCAAGTGTAAACACAGTCTCTCAATGTCTAGGTCCTTTTTGAAAAACTCATTTGATTTTTCAAAATTTGTTTCACTTCTGGGCAATTCCACAGAAAAAGGGAAAAGGTGGCAGAATTTTAAAATAATCTTTTTCTCACAATTTTGGTATCAATGGAAAGGTAATTATCTGAAGTGTATGGAAATAACGAAAATATGCAACAAAAGCAAAATTAATTAGAGTTCTGAGGCTTCAAATCAGGTTGTTATGACCATATTCTTACGAGTAAATTTTTTTTTATAAGACTTAAGAATGGCTATTTCATACTTACATTGTCGCATTTTTCAAATATTCTCTCTAAAATATGCTTCTCAGAACTCTTTAGAAGAGTTATATACAAAAAAAATTGCACTTTAACTGCAAAACTTAATTTTTAGGGATTTTTTCGTATAAGGCATTTTTGTAATTCTACGTCCGACACCAAATTGGCTGAAAGTTTATATTATATAAAACTGAGTGGAGATTTTTACAAAATATTTTGTCTGCAAATAAAGATTTTGTATGCAATTAAAAATAATCATTTAAATTAGATTTCAAAATACTAGTTATGCTTAAATAAATGGTCAGAAAAATTTCTACGTCCGACACCAATATTTTCCTAACTGAAACTAGGTTTATAAGTATACGAAAATTCCTGGTTACATTAAATAATTGACACATGTTATTCATGCCTAATTATGTATTTATATTTATATTTTACATAACATAAATTTAAAGAACATATACACAATATTTTGACTGGGGAAAATATCTGAAGATAAGAAATGAGTTTCATATGTTTATCAATAGCGATTAAAGTAGTTATGTATAAAATTATGAATATTTAAGAAGCATTAGGGTTCTCAGTTCAAAAATAACACTCCTCTCTTCCCCAGTTTTCACTTAAAAACTCTCAGGTATTTTTGGTGAACTCACAACAACCCCTGTTTGTGCCTAGAAATGCTCAGTTTCGTTTTCAACAATTTGTAACCAACATCCAAATTTCTTATTATTTGTTAATGAGTTAGATTTTTCTTCATTAAAATTCTACAAATCAATCTTCATTTCTTTTCACCCTAGAGATTGAGTTTTTTGTTGTTCACATAGAGATTGTAAAAAAAAAAAAAAAACTCGACAAAATGCGTCTAATCTCTCTTATTCTCGTTATAGTATTTTCCTTATTTTTTCCTTATTTTATGAGTGAAGACTTAAAATACAAATTTCCTGGAATGGTATACAGATATTGATACATTAGGGGTGTCCATCTTCCCAAAAGCAATGAGATCCCCAATGCCTCCCTCCCCCCCCAAATCCCTTAAGAACACCCAGAAGAATAATATTTTGTCAGAAAAACAAAGAAACGTCTTGAAAAACATTCCTTGTAAACAAGTTCTATGACATAACTTGGGTCATGACCCCCCTCCCTACATTCTTTTTGCATAAAATTTTTAGTTTCAAATTATTTCAATTTTCACAAAATCATTTGATTTTTCACAAAAACTGGAGCCCTGGGAAAAATTTTGCACAGACTCCTGTTATGCATATTTTCCCCTTTTTTATGCTTTAAAATACCATAATATATAATTCCATAAACAAATTAAGAGTTAAACAGCTTTTTAAGATGCTTATTTCATGTCGGATGTTGCCTGCTTTGCACATTCTACATCCGACACCAACTATTTTACGTCCGACACCAAGGGGAAAAAAAATTGTGCTATTTATCCGTGAATTAATTTGGTGAAAAAGGAAATATTATTCATATTTCAGCTTTACTTTTCAACATTCAAGTAGTCAAAAAATCTGAAAACAGTTCATTGAGCTGAAACTTGGGTTTTTTCAACGTACGTCAATTTTCAGTTCCCCTTTCATCTACGTCCGACACCATGAGGTTTTTTATTTTTAATATTTATAGTTTGAATTTTTTTTCAGAAATTCTATAAGTTTTTATATTGTTCCTACATACATAAGTATTGAGAAAAAAATTGGCTCAGTTCATCAATTTTAACTCTGAAAAATATGAACCTTTTTTGGTAAATTTCGTGCAAATTCTACGTCTGACACCGTGGAATTGCCCTTCTGTTTAATAAAGGCAAGCACTCTTATTCAACTGCAATGATCTGTGTGAGTCCAGTTGATGTAAACCACACAATAATGCAAGATTGCACCATTTCACAAACCTCAATGTAAAGTACATTGTAGCACTCCTTTGGGATTTTGGATGAGTTTAGAAAGCTTAATATAATTAATAATTTTCTTGATTTATTGGGAGGGGGGCTTTGACCCCTCAAAAATATTTTTGAGGGGGCTCGGGCCTTCTCAGGCCCCATGGAGTTGGCGTCACTGCATATTCCTATGGCCTATGTGCTTTTCTCTACTTTTCTCTGATTTTCAATGCAATATTTTCATTGAAAAAAAAGAGAGAGAGAGAAATCCGCCAGAAGCTCCTATTCAGCCAAGCCATCTATTTCTACATCATACAGAAAGCTTTAAAGATGTTTGAAACATACATTTCAGCCGTCTTTAGTAAAGTTCTTCCATCGGCCATCGGCATCGACCATTTGAAACGAAAAATAATCGGCCATCGGCCATAGTTTGAACAACCGTCCAATAATCGGCATCGGCCCATCGGCCAAAAATTGCCATCGGTCGAGCCCTAATACCTGGTTTTGAGAATCGTTGTGAAAAAGATTCCTTCCAAAAAACTTTTTTTAAATGATTTAGTTGAAAAAGGAAGTTTTCATATATCATGCATTTGCATTGATCTTCTGGTGTTAGATGCATAAGAAAACATTTTCTGGTGAAGCATGCAAAACTTTTAAAAGCTGATAAAACAGTTTGGATTTTCATCTTTAAAAACAGAATATGCTTCTTTCAGCTATGTAACTAAATAAAATTTTACTAATTTCATTTTTTGACCATTTGTACAAATAGTGATCGCAATTTCATCTTTCGTCTCTGATGTTGTAACTACAATATCTGGACAGAAAAAAACTGGAGCACTAGATTCTGAGACTTTTGATCACAGACTGTGTGGTACACTAGTAGTTTGTAAATGTCTAACCCCAAGTTTTTTGCAATAGCAGAAACCGCAGCCGTTTTTTTTTCGTTTGTATTTTGTTTGTGTGTTTGTTTGTTTGTTTGGAGATTTAGGTAGATATTTCAATGCTTTTTTAGTGTTAAGTAACGTATCATCCTAATGGTTACATTATAACAATTTAAAGTATATGTATTAATTATGTAAAATACTTTTTATTGAACTTTCACTTAAAATGGTACATATTATTGCCAATATTAGTTTTTATTTCATTAGAAACACAACTACCATTTTAACTTTTGAATTTTTATAGCTGAGATAGAGTACATTCAGACATGTCCCGTGCATAACATTGGGTATGTCCAGTGCGTAACACAAATTAAATAAATTTGCAATTTTTCCATTTTAATGTATTTGACCAACATGTAGCATAATCGGACTGAAGTACTATTTAGCTGCTAGGAAAAAAATACAATGGTTAGATACAAGTTCTAAACTCACAGAATTCATGAGATATAGAAGTAAGAGTGGATTTTTTTTTATTCTTTCTAAGTCCCGTGCATAACGAGCATGTTAATTTTTTTTTTTTTTACATACTTAGACTAAAATTAATGTTTTGCATTTGAAATTTCAAATGAATAACAGGAAAATGGCCCTAAAGCTTTTTGAATGTCCCATACTTTTATTTCATAGAAAAAAATGTCTCAAATATGTGTCACATTTCAAAAAGAAAACATTTCTATCTTTTAGTGGAGAAAAATCTTCTAGTGGAGACTGAATGAAATCCTAATCTCCAAAAGTCAAAAGTAGGTGTTCTTTTTTAGTTTAGCAACGTATCTAAAGGGGAGAGGTTGCATTTTTAGTTTAATATTCATTTTCTATTGCCACAAGCAGTTTTTTTAATAGTTTGTTTTAGAAACAAATGAATAATAACAATAATATTAAAAAAAGAAAAGAAACAGCTACTTTTTAATAATACCTTAAGAACAAAAGGTTTTTTTTTTATATAGTTTCTAAGATCTTTTATAAATTTCGAGAAAAATTACTTTTTCTTTAATTTTCCATTGGAAAAAAAAATTTAATTAGAAAGTATAATGTAATATAGAAAGTAAAAATTTACATAAACTGGTAATAATTAACCCTTTCTGTATCTTTTTTTTTCTCTCGTGTGAATAACGTTTTTTTTTCCTTGCTGAAAAAAAATATAAGTTCCACCTATATTTAGAAATGCAAAACAATTTTTGACAGTTAGTAGTTTTTTTCTGGACCTACAAAAGTCAAATATGTAATATCCGTCCACTAATCAATAGCTTCCTTTGTAATGCATCCAAAATTTAAAATTTAAAAAATACGAGCAGATACTTAATATTCTGTACCGCAAAGATAAAATGACGTAAGTCACAAAATGATAATTTTACAGTAGAGAGGGAAATCTTCTTTCTGGCCCATGCAAAGGATGGGACGCGCGCTCTTAATCCTGGTAAAAAAATTAAAAAGGATTTTTTTTTAAAAAAAGAATTACGCTCACATGGCTCGTTTCGGAATAGGCTTCTACATACAGTTAATAACGGAAAATCGCAATTTTTGGGCTTGACGTCACTCTGAAAGGTACAGTATTTTAGAAATGCAAAAATAATTACGAAGTTTGAAGAAAACAAAGAAAATTATGATTGTGATTTGTATGGTTTTAACTCATTGCAGTGACGTACCTAGCAGGGGTGACACCCGGGCGGTACTTTGTGGTGTCAACCCCCCCCCCCCTTCCTTACAAACGAAAAAAAACAAGAAAAACAGGTTTTAATATTGTAAACATGAAATTCATACAATTTTTCAGAAACAACTACATTTATATTCCGAAATGATAAGTGGGCTAATGTACAAAAGACAAATAAGAACTATACGCTTTTTATAAAGCTTGCCCTAGACGCCAATATATAGGTCATCGAGGGGTCAAAAAACTAAGTGGTTGTATGAAATTAGTGACCTTTAATTATTTCAAACGTATCTCAAACACATGGAAAAATAATAGAGTTCTGTGCTTTGGTTTAAGAAGTTACTACTAAGTCTAAGTATTCACAATATGAACCTAATCCTGAGTTTAGTACTCACTCCATGATGCGAGGGGGTGAGAGGGGGTGCAGGAGTTCCCCCCCCCCCCGGGGAAAATTTCAAATTTGTAGTCTTAAAATGCATTTTAGCTTCATAATTTTCAAAAAGTTGCAATTCCACTTCGGGTTTCACCCCTCACACGGTTGACACCTAGGGAGGACGCCCCCCCCCCCGTAGTGACGCTATTAATCTTTGTATAATTCAATAAAATTTAAAAAATAATAATAATAAAACGTAATCAAAACATGAGTTATTTTACATCAAATAGTGAAGCGTATCAAACACATCTTCAAAGGAGAAAAAAATGGCGATATTAAGATTCAAGTAAATAATTTCTCCTGTCGAAACATAAGAAGCAAGCACATAAGCTGATATGAAACAGAACCTTAAAGTCAACCACATTTTTCCAGATATTTTATCACGAGGGAATTTACGATCTACCTTTAGGGTTTAGTTGCTATGAAGCCCTCGACGAAAGAAAAAGAAAAAAGAATTAATAGCGATAACTAACCATATCACTTATCAAGACCTTGTCAGGTTGTGGCAAGAACTGTATCTGCAGAATTATAACTCAATCAAACAATCTTTCGATTTGGGAAGAGTGCCGTATGGAAGGCGAATTTATGACGTGATTAATTCCAGTTTTGCGCTCCATGGAACAGAAAAAAAAGCTACGTTTTCGCAAGTGCGTCTTAACAAGGGTCTTAAAATGTAAAGCTTTCGGTTTCTCAATGAAGATAAGAGAAATGAAATAAAGAATAAGAAGAACTATAAATTGGGAACTCAGCCACACGATGAAGGAAAAGAAAACATTTTGTTGAAAGATTTATCAGAGAGATGAACAAAATAATCGTCATTTGTTAAAAAAAAAAAAAAAAAAAAAAATCTTCAAGATTACATTTTTTAAGACTAGGGTAGACCGGGGCATGTTTATGCAGTGCCCTTTTTTCAAAACGAATTATAACTGGAGAGCCAACAGTCATAACAGATTGATTCTGCTCTCTAGCCCATATCCTTACAAGTTTTGAGCATCAGTCGAGCTTCGATCTAGCATGCAGAAATAGTAATCTGTTTTTTTTTTTCAATTTGAGTAAGTTTTGTTTTGAACGTTTTGAAGCTTTTTGTGAATAAAAAATACTTAGTTAAGAAAGAACAAATATATAAAAATTAGCAGAATTTTTATACTTTTTGGAGAATGGGGTTGTTTCCTTCAGTCAAAAGTAGTACTTTTTGTCACTAAAATTGATAGAATAGCAAAAAAAAAAAAAAAAAAAAACATGAACCCAGAAAATACTTTCATTTTCACAACAATTATTTTTTAATTAATTTTTTTAAATGTCCGATGTTTCAAACAAGACGAGGTCCTGATGATGTCACAAATGTTGCTCTTTGGCGCATCTTTCTACCACGTTTCCACATTATGATAATCAAGAAGCGAATTAAAATTGCGCTGTACGATTGCTATCAACCATATCGTTGCCAATACACGTGAGTAAAGATGCGAATTAAATATTTTTCTCCGTGAATGGCAACACTGAATGGCATTTCATCATTTGTGATGTCATCAGACAGAAACGTAAACAATGAAATCGCACCGAGTCTAGTAATTTAAAAAATATATTAATCTTAAACAAATTATTTAAAAAATGGTCGGATCCTATGTTTTTAAACATGCTCTTTCGGAAAAAAATATTTTTAAAATTTTGGAAACGACCCCATTGTACTTTATGAACTGTTATTATTTTTTTTTCCAGTTAAAAATAAATCCAAACTTGGCGACGGGGTAAATTTACGCGTTGACGTCGGAAAACCTTTACGCACGTTCTTATGGTGTTTTACTCCTGAACGTGCTCTGGCGCTTTTTTTTGCTTCGAACTGTCTCAAACCTTTTTAATATTTTCAGGCTATTTAGTTTTGAAAATCACCATTTATTTTTTAATTGAGTTACAAATTCGTATCTTATAGGTTACAATCATGTAGTGCTGTCTTCATGCCCATTCAGATTTTACTTTATACACTATTCAGTCTGCAATAAATTTGCTTTATTTTAACGATGGTAAAACATTTTGTTCAAAACACTAACAGAACCACTTTAGGTGTCAAAATAAATATGCGTAAACGTGTCCCGTGTCCGGGGCAAGTTTACGCAACCGACTTGGACTCAAAAACAATTTTTTTAACGGTTAAAAACACAAACTGAGCAACAACTCCACACAACAATATACCAATTTTGACTCCATTAACTGCTTCATAAAATCGGCATGTCAAAAATCTCCTAACTTAAAACATAAAAATTAGGAAATTCATTGAAAAAAAATTCGCGTAAACGTGCCCCGGTCTACCCTACACACTAGGTAAAGTGTCTTTTTTTGGGGGGGGGGGGGATTTTTTAATGATTTGGTTTTAAAATAGTCGAGCACCTTAAAAAAAAATTCTCTTCAATATTTATTGCACCTTTCTAAAACTTAAAATGATTATTCAATTCAATGATAATTCAAATGATGATTCAACATTTACTTTTTCATAGTTTTCAAAACTTTTTGTGTCTAACTCTTCGTTTGATACTAGAGAAGGATACGAACTTCCAATTTGGAACTAATTGACTAAAAACAGGTTTTATGGGTAAATGTTTGAAAAATTCCCCCGAAAACACTTGGTTTTCGACCCC
This sequence comes from Uloborus diversus, assembly GCF_026930045.1. Taxonomy (NCBI): domain Eukaryota; kingdom Metazoa; phylum Arthropoda; class Arachnida; order Araneae; family Uloboridae; genus Uloborus; species Uloborus diversus. The sequence goes on along the minus strand of NW_026558571.1, from coordinate 281,138 downwards.
TAGCTTTAATTGGTCATTATTTCAAAACCACATATTGCATATACGAGTACAGTAGCTTTTGGCAGCGCGCACACTGAGCAGACATGTGTCTGTGACTAAAATGTCTTCATAATAGCGCATGGCTGTCTTCTTGGTGTGCGCGCAAAAGTGAAATTGTCTGATGCGTGACGCTGCGAGGCCTTCGGACGCTGCCCCTAGCGACAGGGGCATTTGGTCTCCGACACATGTCGCCTCAGTGTGCGCACTGCCAAAAGTTTATATCACAGTAATATATTAAGTTACCATTTTTGAAGAAAAGTTTCAAATGTATAAAGTTTATACTTTTTTTGCTATAGCTCTTGGCGTAAATAAAAACTTTGAAAACGTAATTTTTAGAAAATCAAAAAATTAAAAATAAATTTCAATTATAAGCAGTGCATTTGAGTTCATTAAATTTCTTCTAGTTTTCTCAACAAATTTTCTCGATTAAATGAAATTCTGGGGTTTTAGAAAGAAGAATATTGAGGCTCTCTAAATTTCTAAATCTCAAAATTAGCTTTTTTTTTTTTTTTCAAAAATTAGTGTGTTTGCCTATTTTAAATAAAAGAAGCAGTTAGAGTAGTGGTGCTCGACCTCTTTTTTTAAATCATAGGCACCTCGTATTAAGATGAAAATCACGGTTCAAGGTAAATTATAAACTTAAGTGTTAAAAAAAAAAAATTAAAAAAAAAAAAAAAACACAAACAAAGACGTTAAACAAGACTAAAAGCAGCATTAAAAAGAAACATAAATCACCAAACAATTAAATATAGCACATAAAATGTAAAATAATCCGTCATTTAAAGAAAAGAAGTCATGAAATAAATCGAAAAAGCTAGATAAAATAGCAGGCAAGCTGTAAGACATAAAAAAAACTTCATGAAAATAATCAGTCAAATAAATAAACAGTAATAGAATTTATTGCCAAGTTGTCAAACACTCGAAAACGAAATAATTTAAAGCATAGTATTTTATTATCCAAGCAGTTTTCCGAAAGGCTGCAAAGATTGCAATAAAATTTAAAAGGCCCAATCCTCGTCAAACGAACATAGAATATTACTAGTCAGAAGATAACATAACGTAAAATTAAGGTTGCCATTATTGTTCCTTAAAAATACACAATATACGTTGTTTCAATTGAAAATTTATGACTTGAAATTCTCAGTTCTAAAAACACTGACAAAGTTATAATGGCTATGCAAAAAGATGTGATATTTCATCAAAAACTACCCTGTTGTAAAAATTTCCCCACCGCGATAACCTTTAACTCTTCCCTAGAAAAAAGTAGGCCTTCATCCTAAACCCCAAAACCCTCAGCCTTAAAAAGTTATGATAGCTAGTTTTCCCGCCAAATACCTGCCAAACTACCATCCTCCCTGTAAAATTGTAAAAAAAAAAAGTCAAAAACTTTGTACAATTTTTTTTTCTTCGTCCGGTCCACATTGTGTGGACTTTTCGATCTTCTTTTATGCATTGATGAAGGGGCTTGCATTTGACAGCCCCGAAACAGCTGTTTGCTGAGTTTTTAACTCTATTTTAATACTTTATTTGTACTTTATACACGTTGTTGTCGTTTTACTCATACCATCCTCCCTGTTTTTCTTTTTTATCAGAACTATTTTAGCTAAAACCTGCCCCATCACCAACTCCTTACCAGTGAGGATAGATCTTTTAAATTGTTTTAAATCCTGTTTAAGGGTAGCTTTTTGCTCACCAAGCAACTACCTCACTTTACAAAGCTTCCCGCCAAACAGCATGAAAACAATTTAAAGGATCTATCCTCACTGGTAAGGAGTTGGTGATGGGGCAGGTTCTAGCGAAAATAGTTATGATGAAAGAGGAAAGCAGGGAGGATGGTAGTTTGGCAGATACTTGGCGGGAAAACTAGATATCATAACTTTTTAAGGCTGAGGGTTTTTGATTTTACGATGAAGGCCTTCCTTTTTGTAGGGAAGAGTTGGCGGGGAAATTTTTACAACAGGGTTGTTTTTGATGAGATCTGGTATACTGGTGGTAGAGTCTTTGCAAAACTCTCGTGGCTCTTAAGCCACGTGCGAAGTCTAGTTTTTTTAAGCTAATTTGATTCTAATGATATAAAGAGGGGGTTAGTCAGTCAATTTCTTAATTGACATAGCATAGTGAAATGTAAGAAATATTCATGCAAAATCATAAAATCCTCAACATCAATAATCAGTACAAAAGCATTCAAATGCAGCAGCTAATTATGGACGGAGGAAATTGAATTTATTTTCGAAACTAGCTCGAAAATTTTAGTTTATATTTGTGAAAAACTTGTCAAAATTATTGCAAATTTCAACGAAAGAAAAAAAAAAACCAATACAAAGAACCAAAAATTAAGGGGGTTTTGTTTTTCGTTTCCCATTAACCTAAATCCATATCTATAGGACAAACTTTTAGATTAAAATTAATCTCTTTGGGGATACAAAGAGAAGCCTTTGAGTAAAAACCCAAGAAGAAGAAGTTTCGTCGCATTCCAACAATGTCACTTTGTGTAGACACAAGATTTCAGATAATGCGTTTATTGCAACCGCCTGAACTTCTGCCAAAGCTGAGTGATTCAGCGATATAACGTTTGAGCAATACCCCTCCCTCCCTAGATGGAATTATTTCTAATATTTCTTGCATGCCTACGATGGCATAGAGCCACCAGCTCCGCTTAAATTTTAAGCTCCTTGTATTGCACGTCTCTCAATCAATCGATTCTGGAATAGGGGGAAAATGTGCGGTAATCCGAAGCGCTTGTTTACCCAGCTCTCGAAATATCTGGAATACTTTGACCAGAGAACTTCGGTGGATGATTCACTTGCAACATTTTGACAGGGCGCTGATAAAAGCTGGCAGGGCTCTGAGGTCTGCGAGCTATCAGTTGCAAGGAGCGTCGAGATAACGATGCGATTTGGTGGCAGAGGCCTTGAGGAATTCCCGGAGCAGAAAGGAATAATGTATGGAATCGAGAAATGTGTGCTGCTGACAGCGTAGCAATACTTTACATAGCAAAGGATTAATTTTAAAGTACTACAATAAAAAAAAATGATGCTGATATTAGTTAGTACTCTAGAGTTATGACTTATTAAATCTCACCATTGAAAAAGCATTAAAACTGACTTTAGATAAAGAGTGACAACCCTATACTAATCACAGACTACTTTCTGTTCTTTATTCTGAAAGATAAAAGCATTAGCTTTAAATTGATACTTAATTCAGCGTAATTAGTAGAAAAAATAAAGAAATTAGAGAACTTTTCCTAAATTCGTACCAAAAAGGTGACTTTGAAAAGTGATCAAAAATTGAATTTTGAAAAAAAATCTCCAAAACCAAGCTTTTATTCAAAAAATTAAAAAAAAAATTTTTTTTTTGAGCTTGTCTCATAGATATCTATTCTTTAAAAAATAATGGACAAAAGCTGAGACACATGACGGCATGGCTGACTATAGACCGACCGTAGCCAAGGGGGTAGGGTAGGGGATTCTAACCCCACCCCCCATGCTCAAAATTATGTGTATGAACACATATACAGGGACCTAAAATTGCTTTTTTCGGCCTTTTATTTCGAAAAAATTTATACGATCCCCCCCCCCCCCTCCTATAAAAAATTTCTGTCTACGCCACTGCTGTTGATGTCTAAAAAATACGATCCGTGTTGTATGGGAAAGAGAGGTCTTATATTTTGCCAAGCCTTTAAAAAATCCGATGCATGATATGTCTTGCAAAATCTATTCATAAATATGCAGGGAGCATTTTCAAAAAAAAAAAAAAAAAAATCTGTAGGTTTTTTTTTCTTCATAAAAATGGCGAAAAATACTCTACAAAATGGGTGCACTGTATTCCAAAGACGTATCCAGCTTCTGATTTGGAGCAGGTTATTATTATTGCGAGCACAAGGGGCTTCCTGATAGGAGATCACGGGAAGTCACTGTGACCTCCCAAAATTTCCCTTATTCGACAAATTTTGACTGATGATTCAGCAAATTTGGAGGCCTAATTGCAAAATTACAATTTTCAAATGTCCGAGTGTTCCTTTTCTTAAGTCGTACTCAGGGGCGGCAAATGGGGGGAGGGCGAGAGGGGGCGGTTGCACCCCCAAATTTTTCACTAAGAATAATAAAAAATGGGTAAATTCAATTTAGATAACTTAGAAAATCATTTGCCTGCCTTTTCAGAACAGAAAAATCTGATTGAGACTAATTGTTTGCCTTAACTAAAGAAATAACTTCTTCATATGAGTAAAATATTTCAAAACTGGTGTAATCTATGTTATTATGGTGCATCTTGTATGAAATGCCCGTACAGTGTTGAAAATGCGCAATTTTTACGCGTAAACTCCATGTTATTTTGCATAAATTTTTGTGTTCCTATTATAACTCAATGTTTAGCTCATTAATCTGTTAGATGTTCATTGATTCCTTGTACCGGAAACACATTTTAGCAACTCGATGTATTATATGCTTTCATAGAAACTTTTTGTAAAAATATGTTATTTTTGAGAAACATCCCAAATCAAAAAATACCACCTCAACAAATATATCCTGAGGCTCTTTACTTGACAATGTTTGAGTACACAAGATGGTATTCAAGAGTTAAATCTATAAAAGCCCATTGGAAGAATGACTGGAAAGCGACCTTTTTAATGATAGAAAATGTAATGTCATTTTTACCCGACTGCGCGTGCGCGGCGCAAAGGAGGGTAATATGTTTATCAGTCTATGTATGTATGTCCGTTTCTATGTGGCGTTCTACAGGCTAAACGCCTGGGCCAATTTTGGTAATTCTTACGTCAATCGATTTTTCTTAATCTTGGGAGTGTCACTAAACACATGACAGTAATCAAAAGTACCATTTCAAAAACTAGTTGCCATTTTGTCAGTTTGGGATCGGGGCAAGCTGGGTGTCGCACACTGCGTCGCACGCTACCTGCGTGCGACAAATGCAGGTAGTTTTCGCTGCCTGAATTTTGTGTTTACGGTCTACTAATTGGGGTCTCAGTGGCCGAGTGATCTAAGCGATTGCTTCTTTCATTTGAGGCGGTGGGTCAAGACACCTTTGCTCCGGATGTACTTTCCTCTCTTTCTGATGTGAATTCTTTCATGTGTTCCTTATATGTATTCTGTACAGTAATAAAAAAATATATCATGCGTAACGAAGGCAAGACATTCAGATTGTAGTTCTCATCAAAATAAACACGTGCAATAAGCACCAAAAGAAAGAAAGTCTACTAATTCGGTTTTCATCTCGAACATGTTGCATTTGTTTCTGTCGTGATTCAGGGGACTGAGTTTCGCAACGTGTACTTTCTTGACGGGCTTTTTACCCCAATGCGGGTAAAAAGCCCGTCACTTTCAACACCTCAACCATTTTGTGCGACGCAAAGAAGGGAAATGTGTTTATGAGTCTGTGTACATATGTATGTTTGTTTCTACATATGTGACGTTGTAGAAACTAAACGCCTTGTTCAATTTTGATGATTCTTGCGTCAATCGATTTGTTTTAACCTTACAAGTGTGACTAAACACAGTAATCAAAATTTACCATAGCAACAACCAGTCGCTTTGTTTTTAATTCGGCATCGTATCGTTCGCGTTTTTGCTGCTTGCATTTTTTGCCCGACTGCGCGTGCGCGACGAAAAGGAGGGTAATGTGTTTATACAGTCGGATCCCGCTACAACACGATCCGACTTACGCGAAATGGCTATAACGCGAGTTTTTCATGAGTAATGAATTTTTTAGGTCGGACACAAATTACTCGCCTGCAACAGGAAATTTTTCGGAAAAGAGCTGCGGAGAGTTAGAATGGGCTTCGTTGACACTAAATATTGGTTTTGTGAATGGACTTTCATACCTTTAGCATCACTGAAAGCGGAAATTCACCAACTGTATTAGTCTAAACTAAACAACGCTTTGCTTGTACAAATAACCGCTCCGATTCTTAACTTTTTTTTTTTTCATTTTACGTATGAACGTTGATAAAATACATTCTGATAACATTCTGATGGCGCTGCATAAACCTTCTTAATTTTTTTAATTATAAATATATTTACTATATCTATACTGTTACGTGCTATAATAATGCTGTAGTGTACATACTGTAAATACCATACTGCTTTATTTTAAGTTTCTCTCCCCCATTAATCATTGATTTTGTGCTAAATTACAGAATTTTATGTCAAATAATAACGCTTTTTCTAAAACACAGAAAAAGTCGGTTTTTTGTAAAAGATACTGCAATATATAGTTAATAAATGGTTTGAAACAATATGAGGGGTGTTTACAAACGTCTGAAACAATTGGGTTTGTTTATAAAAAATTATTAAACATACCTTATTCCACAACGCGAAATTCCGACTTACGCGAGATGTCTTAGAACGCATCCCTCGCGTAAGTTGGGACTCGACTGTATGTATGTTTGTTCCTATGTGGCGTTCTACAGGCTAAACGCTTTGGCCAATTTTGCTAATTCTTACGTCAATCAATTTGTCTTAACCTTGGGAGAGTCACTAAACACATGACAGTAATCAAAATTACTGTATCATCAACCAGTTGCCATATTTTGTCAGTTCGGGATCGGCGCAGTTTGGGTGTTGCACACTGTGTCGCACGCTATCTGCGTGCGACAAATGCAGGTAGTTTCCGCTGTTTGATTTTTTTTTTTTTTTTGTTTACTAAGTCTACTAATTGGGATCTCAATGGCCGAGTGGTCTAAGCGATTGCTTCCTCCACTTGAGGCGGTGGGTCAAGACACCCTCGCTCCGGATGTACTTTTCCCTCTTTCTGATGTAAATTCTTTCATGTGTTCTATATCAGTATTTTGTACTGTAATAAAAAAATATATATCATGCGTAACGAAGGCAAGACACTCAGATTGTAGTCCTCATCAAAATAAACCCGTGCAATAAGCACTAAAAGAAAGAAAGTCTACTAATTCGATTTTCATCACAAACATGTTGCATTTGTTTTTGCCTTGATTCAAGGGACTGAGTTTCGCGACGCGTTCTTTCTTGAGAGGCTTTTTTAGTTTTGCGAGAAAGATTTGACTGACGACGTTTCCGATTTCGCGTCATCATGACTTATACAGGCTGTTCAAATAGCTGTGCTGTGGTTGACTTAAATTCACTTATTTTTTGTCGAAGGTCAAGCACATGTAGCTTTTAGCAGAGTTAGGTCCCTAGAGGGACTAATTATCAGTAGTTCAGCCCACTGCAAGTTATTTAATAAACCTGCCAAATGTACCGTCTTATAACCATAATAACTTTAACTAAAAAGTGTAAAATAAAAAAATATTAAATAAAAACAAAAAACCCGACTGCGTAAAAACCAAAAAAACTAAAAAGAAAAATGTATAAGCCCAGTAGTTTAGAATGTATTAAGTACTACTGAATTACTACACTGTTGAAATAGTTTTATAACCGTACACAGATGAGACAAATCATAAATTCAAAAGCTGAATAGAAGGATCAACAGTCGGGGCCCATTCCTTTCTGATTCAAGGAACCCTGTAAAATTTGAATGGGCCCCGACTGTTGATCCTTCTATTCAGCTTTCGAATTTATGATTTGTCTCATCTGTGTACGGTTATAAAACTATTTCAACGGTGTAGTAATTCAGTAGTACTTAATACATTCTAAACTACTGGGCTTATACATTTTTCTTTTTAGTTTTTTTGGTTTTTACGCAGTCGGGTTTTTTGTTTTTATTTAATAATTTTTTATAATATCTATGACTTTGTTTAAATTTTTGTTTACTTTATTTATACTGCGATACGTTTTATGAACACTCTATCATAAAAATGTCAATCCGCTAATCTTAATTCTTGGATTGACAATTGAAAGTCTTAGTAATTTTGGCACTAATGTATACTTGAACCAAGTGCATGACAGAACTTTCTGTGACAGTTTTTACTGTATGCCATTGTCGAAGAGGTGAGAAAACCTACATGAAGTTGTAGTAAAAATATTAAATCCATATTTTGAATAAAATGAGTAATTCCGTTTCTCAAGAAATTGGGACAGGATTTGATGAGAGACATTTATCATTGTACTTAATTTCAATATTATGTAGGTCGGTAATAGAAAACGAAAAAGAAAATATTACACTTCTAAGTAAAATTTCTAGCATGAGGTAAGAGGAATTGTTTCTGAATTGTGACTATGCTTTTAATAACGCAAAGTAAATACTAGCCCAATTTAAAAAGATTTCTCGGCTATTTTAAAGAGAGGGATCTGAAGGAAATGAGTTTTTGTAACATAAATTTCTTGTTTCCATTGTTTTTTTTTTTTTTTTTTTTTTTTTTTTTTTTTTTTTTGACTGTTTCAATCAGGTTAGACATTTGATAAATTACTTTTGTGTCTCCGGATCCGGAGGTTAGAGAATTCCCTTCGAAGCGCAATTAGGCAAGCAAGACCTTCCATCTATAGCTACCTATACTAACAATAAAGCAAAACACTGGATATTGGTTAAATATAGTTTAAAAAATTATCTTCTTCCTGACTCCAAAAATAGCAGATTAAAACTTTACTAAAAAATAAAAACTACTACCGAGATATTTTGTGAGATAACTTAATTACAAAATAAGAGCTTCGGTCGCAAAAATGTTTATTATTCTTAACAAACCTAATTATTCTTAACATTAAAACCATTTTATTATCAATTCCTGCACTGTAAAAAAAATTCGGAAACGTTTCTGAGTATATCGTGCAGCTGCGGTTCATGAAATTTTCGAAAACGTTTCTGAGTATTTCGGAATTCTCTTTCTGTAATGTCCGGAAACGTGTCTGAGTATTTCGGAATCCTCTTTCTGTAATGTCCAGAAACGTGTCTGAGTATTTCGGAATCCTCTTTCCGTAATTTTCAGAAACGTTTCTGAGTATTTCGGAATCCTCTTTCCGTAATTTCCAGAAATGTTTCTGAGTATTCTGTGCAGCTGTGGTTCATGAAAGTTTCGAAAACGTTTCCGAGTATTTCGGAATTCTTCAAACAATTTTCAAAAACGTTTCCGAGAATTTCGGAATCCTTTTTCCGTGATTTTTTCTAAAATATAATTCTTTATTATAGTATTTCATACCATATCAGTTTCAATTCTTTCATATCTAAGAGCAATAATACAAGCAATTTTAGAATCATTCGTGGATTTTTTTTTTTTTTTTTGGAATTTCTAATGACAAATAGCATGGTTAACAGCATAACATATGCACACTTATAAATTTTTGAAAAATTATGAAATAATCTACTAGTTTCACTCCTAATCACAAAATCGTCGGGGAATTGGAGTGGGGGTATCTTCTGAAAAGTGGGGATTGTTTGTTAAACAATCTTAAACTTCAGTTTTTCTCTCAATATTTTCAAGACAAAACTATCAACATATTGTATTTTTAATGCAGAACTTAAAAACATATCTTGTATCAACCTTGATAGCTTTTATCTTCGGATAAAATTTGACAGGACTTACCTACCCTTCGCGTTCCGGAATTCGTTCACCTCAAATCAATTTCTCTGACGAACAAAGTGTCCGAAAAGTACCAACAGAGAAATTGATGAATTTAAATATGACACCAAGTCCCCCTGCTGGAACCATTCGGGTTGATTCTTCTGTTTTTGCCCTTTCCAGCTCATCACAAATATAAATACTTATTCAAAATAGGTTACTGATTTTATTTTTACAGTGTGCGCAAAATGCATTATATATTTTATTTATTAAAACATTGAACTCTATTACATGATTATTCCATTTCATATATACGAGAATACCCCCCCCCCCACCATAAGAGTGATGGTGCACCCATAAAATGCTATGAAGCACCCCCCCCCCCTCGAAAAAGCAACATCATATACATTATAAATCAAAGTATCATATACATTATAAATCAAAGTATCATATGAATTATAAGTCAAATACTTTAATATGGTGTAAAAATACAAAATTATTTTATTAAGTCTTTTTTTTGCTTTTGGTAAAATTGAGGCTCGTAAAACGAAAAAAATGAAGACACTTTTAAATACATACATGTATTTATTTGTTAAATAAATTAATACACATTTAACTAATTTAAAGCGTTTCGCTAATGCAAATATTTAAAGAGATATCGTCATTTAGATAACACTGAAGCACTATGTTCCTAATTACAAGAGATAGTTTTTTTTTTTTACTTCATACAATCTAGCTACACTGTTTACAAGAGAATGAAAACATGCAACCTTAAAGACGAACTATCAAACCTGACAATTTGCATATTATAACATTTAATTCATAATGCTTGATACATAAATGTTCAGCCAAATATTAACTGAGATTGACACATAAAAACAAAGTACACAATAACACTTATTTAAATTTTTTTATATGAACTAAATCTCTTTAAAGTAATAGAGTTGCAAAGCGACTTACCTATTCGTCGGTGGTGGTCTTTTGCAGGCTTTGGTCACCAAAAAGGTGATTTTTATGACAGAATAAAATTCTGCCAACAAAAATTACCCATTTGGTAGAAAGAAGAAAAGTATCCAAGAAAAAAGTAAATTACCTACACAAGTTATGCGACGCAATGAATTTACATGGCGTCCTCTAGGCAGTTATTTGGTTTTTAATTTCAGTTTGTATTCCTTCCGCAAGCATGCGTCGAGAATTTGCACTTCGTACTTAAAAATAAGTGACATAGCTTCAGATTCAATCTCATGACGATACATAAGCAAGAAAATATAAGACTTTAAAATTATCTTCAGTGAATTCATGCGAGGAACAAAACTTCTACTAATCCCCTTGATGAGTGTTATTTCGCATACATGAGTCAGCACTTGTTTTCATTGCGTGCTTTCGAAAGTTTCAGTTTAGATTTACTGCTGGACTATAAAATTGCCGTGTAATCTGCGCATGCGTCGACTCTTACTTTCTTGCTAAACGGGAAACGTTTCTGATTATAGCAGAAAACTGCGGAGGGCGTACGAATCTGTGTATTACGGAAAACTTTTTTGTATATTCAGAGAGTTTTCCGAGATTTTTTACAGTGTGTTAACCAATATGTATTTTATACCGTATTGAGGAAATTCATGTTTAAGAAACTCGACCCCCCAAACGAAATGCTGAAATGCCGCCCCTGGTCGTACTTAATGTGTGCATACGCGTATTTATCATCCCGAAAATTTTAGAATTCCATTCGGCAAATAAAGAATTTTCGCCCTCGCAGAAATTAGAGCTAGGGCTGTCTCTGACTGTGCTCTGTAGTGTGTGAGCTATACTTCGTTTGACCGCAAAAGTTAATGACGTCAGAACCACTTTCATGGAAAGTTGAAATTATGCTCCAAATTAAAAATAAATAAATAAATATAGAAGAAAAAAAAACATTGTACCATTATAAATGTTTGCAACACACTCTGTAATCAATCAGTTTCGTGCAAATTTGACAGATATGATTACGAAATATAACGAGTCTCGAATTCCACGGTTAACAAAATACACAACTTCAAAGATGATTTAGTAGCAAAGAAAGAGTGTTTCAAAGGTAGCTCATTGCTTCGAATTTATCTTGTCAAGAATTTCTCAAAAGGGATTAAAGAGATACGAAAGGCATCAAAAGTTTCTAAACAGTTCTGAGCTTTTACTTTAAAAACTTAAACAAACAACACAAGTGAGAATGTTCTATAAACAAATCATTAAAATTAATTAAGGAAATTTCAAAACTCTAAATATTTAGACAAGAATGTAAGTTCCTGTTTAAAACATTATTTAATGTAAATATTAACAGAGTTAATTTCAGGTGTTCCCATATATTGTCTTGTATAGTTATAATGTTTTCCTACTTACGAAAATGCTTTTAAGTCCAATGTCATCACATTAAGCAGAGGTTAATAAAGTAGCGCTTTGTCCCGCGGACACTTACATTGTAAAACAAGATGAAATCGTTAGTGTCCTCAGGGCGGCAGAAGTATATTTGGCGAGCCCTGTGATGTCAAGGCACCTGACAGAAAATTAGAACGATACTAAACGCAGAAAATAAAAATACATGCTGCCTGAGGATTATATCCCAGAAAATAAGTTACAAATCTTCGCAGGCTGAGATTTAGGATTTTTTTTTTTTTTTTTTTTTTGCAATACCGAATCAAGAAAGTGAAATATCGGTAATTGGAAACTTTTTAAACGTGATACAAAAATACTGGGACTAGATTTTTTTCGAAAAAAAAAAAAAAAAAGTTAGGGCAGGGGTATTAGAACTTTTCGGCGGCAATATTTCATAGCGTTATTATAAACAAATACAAAAGGAAGGAGTAAACATTAAATCAAAGATCAATATTACGAGCAGTAACTATAACATTAGAAATAAAAAATACATCACACACAAAACATAAAGGTAAAATAAACCATAACAGTAAGTACACTAGAATAAAGTAATTAAAGACTTAATTCTTTTAACGCCTATGGCGCATGAGGCCTCTAGCGTGGCATTCCATTCCGACTGGTTTAATGCCGCCTCCCTGACACTCCCCCAGCTTGGTCAACCAAAGGCATTTCTTTCTTGTATGGCCATCTGACGCCAGGTTAGTTTTGGACGCCCGCGCTTCCTCTTGCCATCAGGGGTCCACGTGAGAGCAGTTCTTGTAGGATCTATTGCCTGCATTCTGAGAACATATCCTATCCATGACCATCTGTGCTTTTTTTTTACCAGTGTGGTTATCGGCTTGCAATTTGTACGTTTGTCTGTATTCGATATTTTATTTGGCCAGTATATGTTTAATATTTTTTTTTTCTCAGGCTTTTAGTTTGAAAGGCATCAAGCTCTTTTTCTTGCCGTTTTGTTAGCTTTCATGTATTGCTGCCATAGAGTACGACTGCTCTAACTGTTGAATTGAAAAATTGAAAAGTAACTAAACGCATAGCGTTATGCAAAAGAGCTACTAGTGTCACAGAAAAATGTTGTGTGTGTGCGTAATTTTTTATGTGTAATGTTTATGCGTGTGCCTGTCAACGTGTGTGTGTGTGTGTGTGCGTATTAATGTGTGTATGCGTGTTGATATGTGTTTTTCCGTGAAGAAAATGTGATCCATCAGACCACCTACTGATGAAAATATCCGATGCTTACACTCAGTGATACTCTGTTAATTCGGGTGTTTGAAGCCAAATTTTGGCATAAATTAATTGATTTTGGACTTGTCCTGGCGTTTAAAAAAATGTATTTAAAATAACAGCACATTATCTAATTATTTACATCCGTTTGATTAGAAATTATTTATTATTTGCAGCTAATACTGAAAAACCGACATGCGAGGTAAAGTGGATGGGGCAAAGCGAAATAGTTTATTTCGTTAACTCACTGAATCATTTTGGAAATCACTTACGCATTCAAGTATTAGTTAATTCATTTACATTCCTTGATTTAGTTATTCACTCATTTATTCCTTCATTCACTTATTTTCTTATTCATTCACTCTTTTACTCATTAATTTAATTGTCTTCATACATTAATTAATTTACTTATTTGATTATTAGTTTATTGTTTCAGTATCTTTTCATTTTTTAATTCAACCTATTATTTACTGACTAGCAAAAATACCCGGCAATGCCTGGGTCAGTAATAATTATTAGAAAAAATCGTTACTTGCTTTTGTTTTCTGTTTTAAGTGAAAGAATTTAAAACACATCTTTTTGACGTGATTAAAAATCGAGTTTCTTCCTTACCCATAAAACTAAAATAGCAATAAGTATAAAGAACAAAGTAGTATTGATTTAGAACCGAAAGCACTATATTTAAGCATATGCAAATTTAAAAAAACATGAAATTAATCTTCTCATGTTTAAAAAGATTAATCTGTTGATACTTTTTTTTTTTTAACACGGAGTCTAAAACCTTCTCTGTATGGCTAATGAAGTACGAAGTGATTAAGAAAAAAGTAGCTGCGCTCGTAATCCCCTTATACTTGCTTTAGTTATTTCGGGAGATTTCAATCATTGTGGCTCTTGGTGCGATTTTACCGAATTTGCGAAAGTCGTTTCGGGGTACCTTCGATGATGCACCCCCATTCTTTCCTTACTTTGTAAAACGATATGATATTAATTTTCGTTACAGAGATATCGTCGCCAGATGCTGAGATATTTTTGGTCACCATAAAATGGCGCTAAACAGTTTCATCCGAAATGTTACCAAAATAAGTAATAAAATTTGGTGATTGTTTGAAATTGTGCAAAAAGGAAAATTAATGGAAGTTTTTGTGCTGTTTATGGATTTGCCTAATTTAGTTGCTGGATTATTTAACACAGTAAAAAAAGTCTTTTGAAAATTCTTTGATTGGCGATATTTTGTTTACATGGTGAAAGCTGAGAAACATTATGACGTAGTCTTCGGCTTCAAAAACAGCAACGTTGAAAAAACTGCCAAATGCATCAGCTACGGAAATCTTTCTGCAAAAATTTTGGCGATCTGCTGATTGTTTGGATAATGAGTAAGTGTTCAATCAGCATAAACAATAATAAAAACCATTAATTACATTAAAGTTCCGTTTAAATGGAAAATCATCAGCCAAATCATGTATTATTTGCCAATCTTGTGCAAAAAACTTACTTCAAGATTTGACTTGAGAAAAGCCTTGAACAATCACGAAAAGCAAAGAAAGTCAACAATACAACAATTGTCGCTATCGACAGGGAGTTGAGATGATACACTAAATACTGTATTGAGTTGAGGAAAGCCTTCGAACATGGATCTAAAAAGCTCATAACTCGTTTTTTATTCTACTTAGAAATTTCGAACAGGTGCCATCTTCAGCAGAAAAATCAGAGCTTTCGATGGAGATATAATGTAAATATGTGCAAGTATTTTTTCATCCCAATATTAGAGAATTTATACAAAAATTGTGTTTTATTGCCCCCCTAAGGGGGTTTTGCCCCCCCATAACGGGACGAAAACTACCCTATGTGTTATTCTGATGCATAAGCTATATTATTGTAAAGTTTCATCAAAATCCGTTCAGTAGTTTTTGCGTGAAAGAGTAACAAACATCCATACATCCATCCATACATCCATACATCCATCCATACAGACAAACTTTCGCATATATAATATTAGTAAGATTCATTTGATCAAAAATATTTTTTATAATCTAATAAAAAATATTTTATTAGAAAAATATTTTATTTTCTGCTTTGACCCATGAATAAAAGAAGCGAAAAATTTCCACTTTTTTTTGAAGGCGATATTATTTTGCCTTATAAAATAACGGTTTTACGAAAATACGAAATAACACGAAATACGGGCATTCGGTATACAGCTATTGCAATCACTATAGATAATAGTACATAAATGCGGGAAAGTCTCATATCACGTATCCAATTATTTCGCCACTTAATTCGATTCAGAAAGTGAAATGTATTTTGAGAAAACGTGCTTTCCCGTATCTGTTTTCTTCAATGGAATAAGGAGCACATGACTTGTTGCTCTTTCGAAATTGGGTTTGAATAAGTGTTTTCGGAAAATAATTCAATATTATCTAGATGCCGAAATGATTCACTTAATGATAAGGTTATTTACTTGTGCATTTATTTCTCATTAATGCGAAACAGCCTTATCTTTTAATAACAGTTTCCTTACAAGTTCCAAGCAGGAAAATGATTTTGGAAAACAAGTTGGATAAGAACTATGTTTGAAGAGCAAAAATGTAGTTTGGAATTGCACATTGCAACAAATTTCCACTTTGGGTGGGAAATAAAAATATAGCAATAACTGTCAAACTATAGGTGAGTAGAGGAATGTGGAGCAAAGTGAAATAGAGAGTTGGAAAAGTGACATTATGAAATATTTACTCTGCTTTTAGCGCCACCTATCTGGTAATATTTTAACTATGTAGTAGCACATGTAGTCTATTCCAGTCAGGAGAAAATTCCACCAAATATTAAAACATATGATAATACAAGCAATTTACAAAAATTGATACTCATACTGAAATATTTTGTTGTAAGTCAAAATTTTTTGTTATTATCAAGTGATAGATTTCTTTGTTTTAATACTTTAAATATAAATTGAAATCTTACAATATTCGGTGACAGAAAGCGTAGAGCACAATATTTAATTCACTTCTGAATTATCATAACCTGGAAACGCGGTGGACAGTAAGCGCTAACATTCAGCGCGTCAGTGGTGTAGCGCCTAAAGTACAGTGTCCGTCACTTATATGAATCACGTTTGTTCTAAACAGTTATGATTCTATAAAGCGGCTGATTCAATAAAGCGGCTAATTCAATAAAGCTGGAGTTTGTTCTGTTGTAAAAGATTTGATTCATTAAAGCGGTCGATTCAATTAACCACTGATTCAATTATCCGGCGTCCACTGTACATCACTTGTAACAACATAAAGACCACGTCTTGTTTGAAAAATCGGACATTTTAAAAATTAATTAAAAATTAAATGTTTTGAAAATAAAAGATTTTCCTCGCTCCATGTTACTTTTGTTGCTCATTCTATCAACTTCAGTGACTAAAAGTAGTACTTCTGACTGATGGAAACAACCACATTGTTTTGGAACATAACATTATCAAACATACAACTTTCAGGTATAATGACACTTTAAACTCTTTTAATAAAATAAAAAAAGAAACGTAATTTTTTCGTGCAAATTGAAGGAAGTGGGGGGGGGGGGGAGAAAGTAATATCTTTTTTTCTTTTATGAAACTTCGATAATCCTTTATTGCTGATTAGCTCTTGTTTACATTAAACCTTCGGTTGAATTCAAGGTACATACAGTTCATTATCGGCAGGTGTTATTGAAAAGGGTGAAACATTTTGTTACCAAGGGCGACAGCGTCGTCAGAAGCGCTCACGTGACGTCATAATAAGGGAGTAATTAGCACCAACAGAATCGGCAGCTTTCGAAAGCCAAATGTTCTTTTCTCTTCGCTTCGAAGTGCAAAGAACTTCAACACTTCTGACGTCATGAGCAGATATATCTAATTTTAGAATTTGAGAAGACAAACTTTATTTTACTTTGAAGATGAGATTTGATTGTTTGTTTGTTTTTTTTTTCTTTTAATTAGTTTGCTTCTTAATTGGAAATTTTAGAATGTTTAAAAATATTTAAAAAGTCTTGTTAAGGGAAGGGGACTTCTTGTTGTGTGAGATAATTTAAAATGAAAGAGGAGAAAGGAAAATTTAGTTTAAATTCTGTACCATAAAGCCAGATTAATGCAAGTTCAAAAATTGCGATTTTCTATTTATTTGTAAATTGTGTAGAATCATATTCCGCATCGAGCCATGTGAACCTAATCCTTCAAAAAAAAAAAAAAAAAACTTTGTAATAATTCACTGGTGCAATCCTTTCCAATCCTTTGTACTAAGCGACCGTTTTTCCGTTCTCCTGTAAAGTAGCGATTGTGTGACTTATGTTAATCTGGCTCACTTGGAGGTACAGAATTCACTTTAAAAAAAAAAGTTCGATCGGAATGTTACAGGTTAAATTTTCAGTAGAAACAATTCATTCAATGCCTTAGCACTTATAATCAGGGCTTAATTTGCTGCAAGAGAAGTACGGGAGCCCAATAGCTTTTAGACTTTTCCTTTTTGCTCATAAATAGGCTGAATTTCATTCAAAATGTTACAATTTGCATGAAGAAGTGCGGGAGCTCAGCTCCTGTGAGCTCCCATGTAAATTAAGCCCTGATTATTGTTAAATCGTCACATACATAATTTAAAAAAAAAAAAAAAAGAGTTCGTTGGCAAAAAAGGTTAAAATCAGCGAAGTTCATCGCTGCTGAAAGCACGCTGCACGCGCATGCAGTTTGAAATTTTTGTTAAAGTTTTGAAATTATATTTTTTTTAATCAGGAATTGCGATAGGAACCTACTTGTTTGGTTTCTTATTTCTACAAATGGAATAAAACAGAAATGGCCAAGAAATTTGCAGTCCGTTATATTTTGACTGGTGATTTTCTAGAATAGGTAATACGAGGCATATCCGTAAAAAAGAAATGGTGATTAGGATGCGGTAATAAAGATAAAGATTTTATGGCCGATATCCGCCAGTACACTTATCATAAAGATTATCTACAGCGTATAACATCATCCATTTTTATTTCTTATCAATCTCAAATGATGGAAATTAATAATCTGGAAATTTTGTAAAAAGATGCTGTTTAAGTTCATTTATATAGGTGGTTCTTTTTTCCTGGAAAAAAAAAAAAAAAAAAAAACTTTTTTAATGGAAAGTCTGCTTGAGTTAGCTCTGAAGAAAATATGAATAAAATCACACCCAGGCGATTTGTAGCTATGGCGACGAAAATTTCGTTCTCTAAATAAATATTAAAAACATACGTCGTAATCTGTAGCCATGGTAATCTGAAAAATCAGAGCAACCTCAACTTTGGTCAGGAGAGGATAGTACGCAATTCGTGATTGTGCTCAAGAAACGCACCGAGGTACAACCACCTGGGGCTCGAAGTAATTTTGTACAAAATTTCAAGCTCTAGGCTAGAGTGTCTCCTAGAAGCGGGGCCAGCAACAGATATCTTTTCAGCATTTCTTTTACGTTACGGTTTTATTTTATTTTTTTAATACAGAGAGACAATCAAGATTGCTTTTTAATTTCGCTTCACCCATCAAAGCCTGACATTTATCTCAAGTCGCTATCTAATCTGTTTTCTCTGTGATTGGTGAATGCCAGCCATGTGGTTCTTGTTTTCTTGTTAAATTACTTGATAAACTTCTACAAAAATATTTACACAAATTTGATTTTTATGTGGACATTCATCAGATATTCAACGCTCATTTTTGATATCAAAAATTTAAAATTAATAAAACGGCTCATTATTTGATTTATTTATTGGTTTAAATGACATATGTCTCGAAATGGAATCAGTCTAAAAGGGTTTTATCTTCTTAAATGAGCTCAATCAAGAATGATTTTCTGAGCCCCGAACATAAGGCGTAGTTCCAAATAACCTAAAATCTATGTATATCAATTCTCCAACCAAAACATCTAATTAATATTCTAAAAATAGAGGACTTGAACACACGAGATCAATATTGGTTCTAAGTTATTAATTTATTTTAAGTTGCTCATTTACTCTGGGGAAAATCTCGACAGCGCTCGAAGATAGAGAATAGAGGTCAGTTAAAATCAGCCAAAGGTATGCTTGAAATATTCTTTTTGGGTTCAACCCCGTGCACTTTTAAGATGAACTCCCTAATACTGAATTTCTGTTTCCTAAAGCTGGTGATGATTTTCCTAACATTAAAAAATTGAGTTAGAACTACGAAGGAGTCTTGATATTTAATTGAAATATTACATAAACTAACTCAAAAAGTAACGTCAAATGACTCAGTTGTACATTAAAGTTTTGAATCGGTTTTAATATTTAGTAAATGTTAAAAAGTAGAAACAAAAAAAAAAAAACAAAAAAAAAAAAAAACACTTCTGCAGTTTAAATATTCTCTATAATGTTATTGAAACAGCAGAAACTTAAGATCAACAACAAAAGAAAGTTTTATAGTTTGAAATATGTACTTACGTACTTTTTTTTTTTTTTTTTTTTTGAAACCGACACAAACTTCAAATAACCCAAAGAGTTCAAAGCATGCTCAAATAGCGTGCTACACAGTTTAACAGCACTCTCTGCAACAAAGACATCACACAAAATTTTTATTTTGTGGAAACAACTTAAAACAGTAAATTTTTTTATATCATTAAATCGATTAAATGTTCTTCACATCTACGTCTTGATTCTATAACTAATAAACAATTTGTTGAAAATCACTTATACAGTAACATTTTTAATACTTTTGATGTAAATACAGGGTATTTTCAGTAGCGGATCTAATAATAAGACACACCGCTCTAGTTAAATGCAGAAACACTGGAATTAAGTTAACACAACAAAAGCTCAAAAATGTCAATACAAAAAAAAAAGAAAGAAAGAAATGCGAAAACAATAACTCGATTCTAATTTACGAAGTTTTTGGATAACAAATTCAACACATTAAAAACTTTTAAGTAGTCACACACCACATTTTTATGACAGTTAAGCTACGATACCACCTTGCGATACGGTTCTACAACTAACAGTATTTAGACAATCATTCCGACTAGTAATCAGAAGATGAAACCCTGAACACCATTCAAAGTTGATTGCAAAAACACTGGAGTTTACTTGATACACTAAAAGATCGAAGATCAGTACAAAAAACGGTGGAAACAATAACCAAATTTTACTTCAAAGTTTTAAGATCAAAAATTTAGTACATTAAAAATTGTTAAATAGTGACTTACCTTGTTTTTTAAGTTGCTTTAAGAAAGCTACGACCCCTCCATGCGATATGATTCAATAACTGGCACTATTTGGACAAGATTAATTTAAAGACGTAGGGTAACGACCCCAGTAATTGCCACTTTAAGAGTTTGTCCTTAAACTTACCCTTGTTTTCAGTACTTAGAAAAAAAATATTCTCTGGCAAATATTTTTGTATCAAAGAGTGCACATCTGTGCATCTATTTGGTTCACTAAAATCAAAAATATTTGAATCGATACTTTTATTAAAATATGCATATAAAAAGTTACCGAAATCACCTGATACCCCAGTGTATGACACCTTCTGATCCAGTAATTGGCACATGTTAATAGAACTGGAAAATCCCTTTATTTTTTACTTTTAAATTACAAATTTTATCATCATAAGAAACATGAGTAATGTTAATGTAAAGTAGGTAATCTTTACTAATAATAAAGCAGAAAGTCTCTCTGTCGGGATCTGTTTGTCAGGATCTCTCTCTGTCCGGATCTCTGTCTGTCAGGATCTCTGTGACGCGCATAGCGCCTAGATCGTTCGGCCGATTTTCATGAAATTTGACACAAAGTTAGTTTGTAGCATGGGGGTGTGCACCTCGAAGCGATTTTTCAAAAATTCGATGAGGTTCTTTTTCTATTCCAATTTTAAGCCCATTTTTCATATAAAATTGATAATATGGGGAAGAATGTGTTTATCTTTCTTCTTCTTTATCTTAACTAATAATAAACCTGGAAGTTTCTCTGTCTGGATCTCTCTCTGTCCAGATTTCTGTCTGTCTGTATCTCTGTGACGCGCCTCGACCGTTCTTCCGATTTTCATGAAATTTGGCACAGAATTAGTTTATAGCATGGGGGTGTACACCTCAAAGCGATTTTTCGAAAATTCAATTTTGTTCTTTTTCTATTCCAATTTCAAGCCCATTTTTCATATAAATTTGATAATATGGGCAAGAATTTGTTTTCTTTATCTTTACTAATAATAAAGCTGAAAGGCTCTGTCTGGATCTCTGTCTGTCTGGATCTCTGTGACGCGCATAGCGCCTAGACCGCTCCTCCAATTTTCATGAAATTTGGCACAAAATTAGTTTGTAAAATGGGGGTGTGCACCTCGAAGCGATTTTTCGAAAATTCGATGTAGTTCTTTTTCTATTCCAATTTTAAGAACATTTTACCGAGCAAATTATCATAACGTGGACGAGTAAATTACCAAATTATCATAACGTGGAACCGTAACATGGGTACAAGCCAATTGGAGAGAAAATTCGCCACACAAACGAACCAAAAGACCTTTTAATTTTTCTATTACGGGCAAAGCCGTGCGGGTACCACTAGTTTTATATAAAATAATGCTAAATCACTCTTCTTCATGTTGGAAAAGTATTTTAGAGAAATAAAAACATAAATTTGGAATGTTCCATGGAAAAGATATTGAAATTAATGCTGTTTCATCCTTCGGTTTACAGTTTTGATTTTACGAATGCTACCAACTTAGGTTTGCCCCTAGTATAGTTAAAAACTCATAAAGCATACTTTTTACTTCCTTTTACAAAAAAGGAAGTATTGTATTCGCGAAAAAATTTTCACTCAAAAATCGCCCTTAATTTCCATTTTGCTCACCCCCAAATGAATGTTGAGTTTTTTTTTTTCGATTCGACCACATGCGGAAAAGTGCCTAAGAATGTATAGACACGCGAAATATCCATTTTGACCATCACCGAGGTAATTACAACGACTTTTCTCGTGACGTCTGTATGTATGTGCGTATGTGTGTATGTGCGTATGTGCGTATGTGCGTATGTGCGTATGTATCTCGCATAACTCAAAAATGGTATGTCCTAGAAAGTTGAAATTTGGTACATAGACTCGTAGTGGGGTCTAGTTGTGCACCTCCCCTTTTGGTTGCTTTCGGATGTTCCTAAGGGGGTCTTTTGCACCTTTTTGGGGGGAAATCATTGTTAATATCAATGCAAACTTAAGTGGTGTTATAATTTGGTAAACACTTGGTGACGTATCGCCAAGCTTTTGGTCGCCAAGTTTTTTCGCCAACTTGGCGACGATTTTTTTTTTTTTTTAATAACTTGGTATTAACTTGGCCACCGATGGAAATATTTAGAGAGTTAATCATTGAATCACATTATTTTTATTTATTTTTGAAAGTACAGTAATTCATTTTCAAAATTATTTTTTGGCAACAGGGGAAAAACAAACGATTTCTTTTTTCTTACTTTTTTTTTTTTTACTTAAGTATTATTTTCCCGAAAGAATTTTCACTCAAAAATCAACCTTAATTTCCATTTTGCTCACCCCCGAATGAATGTTGAGTTTTTTTTTTTTTTTTTTTTCAAATCGACCACATGGATAAGTGCCTAAGAACGTATAGACACCCGAAATATTCATTTTGACGATTCCCGAGTTAGTTACAACGAATTTTTTCGTGACGTCTGTACGTACGTATGTATGTATGTGCGTATGTACGTATGTGCGGATGTGTGTATGTGCGTATGTATGTCGCATAACTCAAGAACGGTATGTCCTAGAAAGGTGAAATTTTGTACGTAGACTCCTAGTGGGATCTAGTTGTGCACCTCCCCTTTTGGTTGCATTCAGATGTTCTTAAGGGGGTCTTTTGCCCCCTTTTGGGGGAAATCATTGATAATTTTGATGTAAACTCAAGTGGTGTTATAATTTGGCGAACACTTGGCGATATATCGCCAGTCTTTTGATCGCCAAGTTTTGTCGCTAACTTGGTGACAAATTTGGCGATTTTTTTAAAGTTTTAAATCTGGTTTCAATTTGGCCACTGTAGGAAATATTTACAGAGTAAACTATTAAATCACATTAAAATTACAAATAATGGGAAAATGACATGAAATTGGAGTAAAAGGAAGTCATGTGATTCACACATCAGCTCGTTTGTATAAGTTTTCCTCTTTTTTTTTATTTATCAAATGCAACAAATCGGTTTTCTTTCTCTTGAAAAACCACCCGCTGCAGGCGACATTGAGATACCGTAAGTGGCGAACATGGGTTAACGAGCGAATCGAGCAGAGGACGGAGCCCCCTGTATAAAATTAATTACTGACTAACTTTCATTTGGTTTCTTTTCTGGTGAAAGTCACTCCAATTGACAAAAAGCTGCAACTTCAAAAATTGATGATTTTGATGCTTTTATTGACAATTACTCTACAAAAGCTACCGATTTCGATTTCCGTTTTACCACATTCGTAATCTACGCAAAAAACTGAAGATAATGACACCTCACTCAGCTTTATCGCGGAAATGACGCTATTTCCCCAGTACTTGGCACACATGCCAATTACTGGGGACAAGCAAAATTGAAGCACCAGTAAATGGCACGCATCATTGTTTTAAAATTCCAAATAGGGACAAAAATATACTTCTACACAATTAAAGTAACACCTTTCAACTAAACAAAACTTCTGACAACGAAAATTTGAAATATATTTTAAGTCAGATTTTAATGGATTTATGTGCATGCTTCCCTTAAGCCAAAAAAGAAGCTTTTGCAACAAAAATGGCTGATTTGACACAATTCACAATTCTTTCTCTTTCCTACGAACTGCTGCCATTTAGTAACATGAATTGAAGTTATAATCTTTAAAATTAATGTACAATTCAGTTGGTATATAGCCTTCTATTTAAAAAAAATTGGATACGAGTCTTTTTTTAGGACATTTTTGTTGGAAGTGCCAATCACTGGTGCCGTGCCAATTACTGGGGATGTTACCCTAAGTGGCTACTAAACATAAAATTCATTACTTGAAATGGTTCAAGCTTTCTCTAAACTAAAATTAAGTATCCAATGACATTGGCTTTTTCAAACATAAGTCCAGCAGATAATGTGAAATATTTTTTTAGTGCAGCTAAGGGAAAACGTGTAAATGTAGCCACAAAGTAATTATGTGTTTAGAAAGATTGTTCCAGTACACAAAATTAACTACAGTAGAACTCCAATTATCCGAATTAATTGGGACTGGACTACATTCAGATAATCGAAAATTCGGATAGTTGGATTTTAATTGCTTTGTCTTTAATCACGGTATGTGTGCTAAAAAATAGGAAAAAAACCATTTTTAAAGAAAAAAGAGCTTTTTTATCCGACTGCGCGTGCGCGACGCAAAGGAGGGTAATGTTTTTATCAGTCTATGTATGTATGTCTGTTTCTATGTGGCTTTCTACAGGATAAACGCCTTGACCAATTTTTGTAATTCTTACGTCAATCGATTAGTCTTATCCTTGGGAGTGTCACTAAACACATGGCAGTAATCAAAAGTGCCATTTCAAGAACCAGTTGCCATTTTGTCAGTTTGAGATTGGCGCACGCTGGGTGTTACACACTGTGTCGCACGCTACCTGAGTGCGACAAATGCAGGTAGTTTTCACTGTCTGAATTTTTTGTTTGTAAGTCTCTACTAATTGGGGTCTCAGTGGCCGAGTGGTGTAAGCGATTGCTCCCACTAGAGGCGGTGGGTCAAGACCATTGAGAAGGAATAGATGGAGAGAGTGCAACTCTACTATCGCGAAACGGCAACCATACCATGTGACCTGGGGAGCAATTTCTAGTTGACCGTAACCGCTGAAGAAGTTTTCATTAGTTGAAGCCATGAATGATAAAAACATTTAACTGTAGAAGGGAAAAATTAGATTTATAGCAATAGTGCAGTATTGTAGCATTATAAACTGTGAAGAAAAAGCCATACCAGGAAATCCAGTAACTTTTCTTAGGTATGTACAAATGTTTTTTACTTCTAAATAAAGGAAAAAATAACATATGTACATTCAACGAGTACATTTCCCACAGTTGCCTATAATTTTTAAATTTTTATACTGATTTTACCTGTAAATGTAATAAAACATTGTATATCATGGGTGCAAATAACATTTTAGTTCCATAAAAACACTTTTTACTTAACTAGTAATTATTTTAACGGCTCTCGAGTAATTTGTGTACGTTTGCTTTGTTTGCGAGTAGCTTCTCGCCAAGCTCCTGTGAACAGCAGATGCGTTTAGAACAAATAATTTCAATTCATTGAAATAATTTCAAAACATTGATTACAAGACACAAGAATCCATAAATTTTCAGTCAATGAGGGAACTCTTTAAACATATATTTGTACATGACCGTCATTACAAGGAATAAAAATCAAAATACATGAAAAATGCAGTTACATCATATTTTAAAATCCGGGAAGAAGTGGGGAGGGGAGTTTGAATGACAGGCCTGGTATCCGTTATTTATTTAAAACTGGCAAAAGGTTAGCAGCGTTGCCTTTGCTAGTAACAATAATCAGTATACCTTTTAGAACTGATCTTTCAACATTGCTCAAAACTCTGTTAATCTTCTAATAACAATCATAGAGAAAGTTTCAATACTATTTTTCAAAAAGCACACACACGCGCTCAATTTAACTACACCGATGCACAACATAAAAACTTATCACAATTATTCAGGCTGAAAACTTTCGCTTACTCACAACACACTTGGTCGATCTAATATTCTCAGAAAAAATAACGGCTCTCCTCTGATATGCCCCCCTCTTGGCGAGATTTTAATTTTTCGCTCGATACGAAAATCGCCAATAAGGCGATAACTTGGCAACCCTGGTTTTGCAACTTGAACGCTGGAAAGTAATTTCTCGAAGTCTGTCTTTTTGCACGTGTCTGTGTGGTAGGAGGTAGGTGCTCATATGTTCCGCTCTTAGGGAGATTTTAAGTTGAATACTCTAAAATAAAGTTTCAATTCAAACTTTATTTTAGAGTATTCTTTTTCTTGTTGTTTTTTAATGTTAATTTAGTTGAATTTTCTATTTTAATTATGAGTTCGGTTTGTGATGTTGTCCAAATGTATCAATTGAAATTTTTGAATGAATCTTCTTTTTCTTTTTCGTCAGGTCGTCCAACGTTTGGACGTACCGGAGTCCTAAATAGATTTTTTATATTTAAACTAATTGAAAATAAAGAGGTTTTTTAGAATTTTTAAGGGAAATTGGTTTACTTAAGAATGAAATGTTATGTTCTAGATGTAATTCTGTTATGAAAATTAAAAAAACTAAAAAATGTTCAGATGGGTTAATTTTTTTTTTGTAGAAAGGTTATTGGGGGTGTTGTTTGTGGAAAAGAAGCAACGATCAGGAGTGGGTCATGGTGTAGTTCTAGCAAGTTGAAAATAGAGGAGATTTTTTTGATAACATATGAGATTTTAATTGGGACCAAAACTGCTGATATTGAAAGTCAATATTTTTTTTCATCACAAACTTTAGCCGATTGGCGAAATTATATTAATGAAGAAATATTAAATTACATTGAATTAAAATCCGAACAAATAGGGGGGGTTGGGAAAGTTATTGAAGTTGATGAATCTAAATTTGGGAAAAGAAAATATAATCGGGGACATGCAGTTGAGGGACAATGGGTTTTTGGGGGGGTTGAACGGGGTTCGGGGAAAACTTTTTTGGTTGCTGTTGGGGATAGGGGTAGGGAAACTGTATTTTTGGCAATTAAGCAGTGGATACTACCAGGCACGACGGTGCACTCCGATTGTTGGAGGGCATATGATACATTGGGGGAGGAGGGGTATGAGCATTTAACAGTCAACCATAAACTTAATTTTGTAGATCCAGAAACTAAATGTCACACTAACACAATTGAATCCACATGGAGACACGTTAAAAGTACTCTACCAACATATAATAGATTAGGGGATTTTAAATTTTATTTAGCTTATTATTTATACAAAAAAAATTGTGAATACAAAAATGAGGATATGTTTGTAAAGTTTTTGGAAATAATTCGCGAAATTAATTGGGTGGAGTACAAAATACAAGTAAAATAAGGTTGTTTTTTTTTTGGAATTTTTTTTGTCAAAACAAACATAATTTAAATATTTTTGTAAAGTAATGATAATAAAAAATGGGATAATTTCCCTAAGAGCGGAACATATGTGCACTGCCTCACGTGAGGAAGTAAAAGAAAAGTAAAAAAGGTAAGTGAACATATTTTGAATTATTGTGTTTTTAGTGTGTTTCTGGTAGTTTGTATTTTGGTCTGGTTGGCATTTTTGTAGCACAAAAATGGTGTTAATTTCACATAAAATCTGTGACTTTATTGTATACGGAACGGAGGAGATCTGTGACTTATATCCGACTGTGATGTATATTAAAAGTCGGAGGGATAACGGACCGAGCGGCAGCGAGGTCCTGGCGAGCCCGAGGTCTCATAGTACTTTCGTAATGAGACCGAGGCAGGGCCGGCGAGCCGAGGTCTCATTACGAAAGTACTATGAGACCGAGGGCTCGTATCCCGGAGAAACAACGGAAAAAAATTAATGCATTAATTTCATTAAATAATTAATGACATAATTTGAATTTTTCCTGTTGGCGCTAAAAAAGCATCGCTAAGAACGATGTATGACATATGACGTCATACATAGTTTTCTTGGCGACGCTTTTTTGGCGCCAACAGGAAAAAGTCGCCAAGAGGGGGGTATATCAGATTTGTTCCAAAATAACAACTCTTAATTGTTTCCAAAATATCATAAAAATAAATTTACGCAGGCGATAAATTAAAAAATAGGGCGGTTGAATTATTGAGCAATCACGATTGCTTATTGTTCTCATTTGACATTCCTTGACGTTGGGATTATTTTTCAGCTTGGACCAACAGCACCACCGCCCACCGGCGCGGCGGCGGCACGGCTGCTCTGTTCCTGAGCACTGTCCCCCGGAATCCACTTCTGCTGGGTGGTGGCGTCCATGTCCTTCACACGCATGCTCATACACACTCGCCAACGCGTGAGCGCCTTTACACACATACACAGGCCTACGTGCACACACTTAAGCCTGCACACACACAGCTATACACACATAATCACCCAGGAGGAGGGACATGCTTGGGGGGGGAGCCATTTCTAGAAACAATAACTCTAATGAGTAGGGTCTTGTCGCAACTCGTGATTACGAAAAACATAATTTGAATTCAAAGATTCAGAATTCAAATTAGATTTTTTTTTCTACTTTGTTTTCTTCTTACTTGGCTTGGCTTTAATCTTCTGTTTTAATAATATTGTTTTTCGAAAGCAGACGATATTTTTCCGGAATACATATTCATTTGAATTGAACAGAGATGGGCAGACTTTACCAAAAAAAAAAGGGATGCTTTTAATTTTCACGAATTGTCTCGATCTACCAGAAATGTGTGCAAAAATTATACATAAATTAGTAATGTTAATAACTATCGAATAGTTATTTACGTAGATAGTTAAAACAGGAAGAAAGACCTTTATTCTAAAAACCTTCTGGTAAACAATCAATGTTTAAGAGTTGAAATTCAAAATAATAATATCAACAAATCAAATAAATATTTACATTATGTGCTGAAACAATTCAAAATCTAATTCATCCGAAATCAATCCTTATTAAAAGATTTGTACTGTATGTTATCTGCTACTTTTGTAAGCTTGGTGTATAATTACTGATTGCTAGTCTTGCGAGTTCGGAATCAGAGTCTTAGGCTCTAAAATTCCCGGAGTCGGAGTCTGCATCTTTTCTCCCGACTTTGCAACCCTAAATTGTTGCAAGGTTGCAGAGTCGCAGTTGGAGTAAGACTGATTTTGAAGCAAAATGGTCAGAGTCGGAGTTCGAAGGTTTTGAAACTCCGAGTCAAAATCGGAGTCTGACTGCTTTTGGGGTAAAAAAAGTCGGAGTAGGAGTCAAAGGCTCTAAAATTCCCTGTGAGTTGGAGTCGGTTCTTTTTCTTCCGACTCCGCAACCCAAATTTGTTGCAGTGCTGGGGAGTCGGAGCCGAACTGATTTTGAAGTTCAAGAGTTGGAGTCAAAGTTTTTGAAATTCCAAGTCAAAATCTGACTCGGACTACTTTAGGGATAAAGGAGTCGGAGTCGGAGGCTCTCAAATTCCCTGGGTCGGAGTCGGCCAGTTTCTTCCGACTCCACAACCCTAATTTGTGGCAGGGCTGCAGAGTCGGAGTCGGACTGATTTTTAAGTAAACTAGTCGGAGGTCGTAGGTTTTGAAACTCTGAGACGTAATCGGAGTCCAATTTTGGGGTAAATGAGTCGGAGTCGAAGACTCTAAAATTCCCCGTTTTAGAGTCGGTCATTTTTCTTCCGACTTCACAAACCTAAAGTAAGACAAAACAACGTTAGATGAAGAACAAATCTGCAAATTATAGCAGACACGTGTTTCGGCATTACAGGGAACGCCTTTTTCAATGCAAAAAATAATGAGCTTATGGATGAAAAGACATCCGACAAAAGGTGCTTCATCTAACGTTGTTTTGTCTTACTTTACTGTTCAGCACAAAGGTATTTATTTATCTTCACAAACCTAGTTTGTAGCAGGCTTGCGGAGTTGAAGTTGGACTGATTTTGGCGTAAAAGAGTCGGCATCAGGAGTCTAAGTCCTTATAAACTGCAAGAGTCGGAGTCGGACTGCGTTTCTGGGTAAAGGAGTTGGAGTCAAAGGATCTAAAATTCTCGAAGTTAGAGTCGGTCATTTTTCATCTGACTCTGCAACCCTAATTTGTAGCAGGGCTGCGGAGTCAGAGTCGAACTGATTTTGAAGAAAAAAGGTCGGAGTCGAATGCTCAAAAATTCTCGGAGTCGGTCATTTTACTTCCGACTCCGCAACTCTTAATTTGTAGCAGGGCTGCGGAGTCGGACTCGGATCCGGACTGATTTCGATGCTAAGAGTCCGAGTCGGACGGTTTTTAAACTCCGAGTTGAAATCGGAGTTGGACTATGTTTTAGATAAAGGAGTTGGAGCCAGAGTTTGTCATTTTCGCTACAACTCTGCAGCTCTGATTTGTAGCCCCGACTTCATAATTAGTGCCGTCGTCTGAAAAATATTTAGTGCCAAAAGAGCGATTGCGTGCCAAAACGCGACAACTTCCCAGCCAAACTAGTCACCTTACCTGGGAGAAATGTTTTTGAAGCTTATCTGACTGCGACATTTGCTGTCGCTCCCTCCATTAGTATTCCTTCTCAATGGTCAAGACACCCTCGCTCCGGATGTACTTTCCCCTCTTTCTGATGCAAATTCTTTCATGTGTTCTTTATATGTATTCTGTACTGTAATAAAAAATATATCATGCGTAACGAAGGCAAGACACTCAAATTAAAGTCCTTATCAAAATAAACCTGTGCAAAAAACGCCAAAAGAAAGAAAGTCTACTAATTCGATTTACATCTCTAACATGTTGCATTTGCTTTTGCCTTGATTCAAGGGACTGAGTTTCGCGACGTGTTCTTTCTTCAGAGGATTTTTTAGTTTTGCTGAAAGATTTGACTGACGACGTTTCCGATTTAGCGTTATCGTGAGTTATACAGGCTGTTTATATAGCTGTGCTGTGGTTGACTTGAGTTCGCGCAATTTTGTCGATGGTCAAGAACCCCTAGAGGGACTAATTTTCAGTAGTTTAGACCACCACAAGTTACTTAATAAACCTCATGATACAAACAAACTCTCTCAATGAAATGACAAGGTTGCGAAATGTACCGTCTTATAATCATTATGAACAAGTCAATGAAAATTAACTAAAAAGTGTAAAATAAAAAATTATTAAATCAAAACAAAAAACCGGACTGCGTAAAAACCAAAAAAAAAAAAAAAAACTAAAAAGAAAAATGTATAATCCAGTAGTTTAGAATGTATTAAGTATGTACTACTGAATAACTACACCGTTGAAATAGTTTTATAACCGTACACAGATAAGACAAATCATAAATTCAAAAGCAGAATAGAAGGATCAACAGTCGGGGCCCATTCAAATTTTACGGGGTTCCTTGAATCAGAAAGGAATGAGCTTCAACTGTTGATCCTTCTATTCTGTTTTTGAATTTATGATTTGTCTTATCTGTGTACGGTTATAAAACTATTTCAACGGTGTAGTTATTCAGTAGTACTTAATACATTCTAAACTACTGGCTTATACATTTGTCTTTTTAATTTTTTTTTTTTGGTTTTTACGCAGTCGGGTTTCTTGTTTTTATTCAGTTAACTTCAACATGTATAAGTGAACACTGCAACATGTTAAGAGTACTGTACCTTACAAAATAATAACCCGAACTTCACTTGTGTTTGGGGGTAATGACGACGATGAGACGATGACTCATCCTCTCAATAACGTTCGCGCTGCACCTACAGTAGCTTCGTAGTCAAAACTTTTTTCACAAATCTATCTATTTTGTCTTTTTCTGAAGTTCCGAAAGCGATTCGGATAGTTGGAGTTCGGATAATTGGAGTTCTACTGCAGTTGCCTTATAAAGAATTAAGTAGCTGCCTCAGATTTGTCACGTTTTCCTTCTGAATTATAGAGAGCTAACTATGAATCACATGCGAATAACAACATTGAACTTGCACAAATAACCATTAGAATAGCATGCACGTGTTTCAAAAGCCTCTTTTTCAACGGAAAAAAAATAAACTTATGAGTGAAGAAACATTCGACAAAAGCCGACATGAGCTTTTACCGAATGTTTTTTCATCCACAAGTTGTTATTATTATTATTATTTTTTAAATATTAGTATTACTATTTTGCACGGAAGTGGGCTTTCTTTAAGCGCCGAAACACAAGTATGCATGAAACTTTGCAATTTATGCAATTTTAACGTTGCTATTTGTGTGAAACTTACCGCAAAAAGGCAGATATTTCATTTGTAACTATGAGTTATATGCATTAGTGTTGTTGAAAATATTCTTATTACCATCAACATAGGCTAAATTGTAGAAAACACACGCGTAACTTGTATTTCAGTTTAGTCCCAAACATGTATACCGTGTAAGCATAAATATATTTAAATTGTGGAAAACTTATTTCAAGTTGAAAACATTTTATTTTTCTTTTTAAGGAGTATTTTTCCTAAATAGTGTCATTTACACACACACACAGAAAAAAAAATTAATGCATCCATTCTTCGTTTGTCATTTCTTTATCTACTCGTTGAGACGAAAACTGGTTTCGTCAGACAGAAATATGTTTGAAAAAAATGCGCGTGGTGCTGAGTTCTATCTACAGAAAGAAAATGAAAATGAAAACACACCAAACTCTTAGGAATGCAGAAACTGACTGCATTTTTGGTGTTAACAGAAAAGGAAAGGAGACCTCTTTTACATCGAAATAGTGTTGAAAAAACAGTTTTCTAGTTCATTTCTCCCGAAGCGTGTTTTAGAAGGTCAAATGGAAAATATATTTGGAGTAATTGCTAATTTTGTGCTTAAGCATTGCACAAATGATTATCATCACAGTCTACACATTTAAATATCAAAGCGGTATTTCAATGATGACTATGCCCTTTCAAAAGTCGAGAAGGAATTTAAATGCATACAATTCATTTACCTTTTTTAAATACGGGGGAGGGGGGGGTGTCTCATTCATTTTTTAAATCCTTAGCACTGGACTCAACTGATCGTGCGTTATTATTATTATTATTATTATTTCGTATTGAATGCATAAAGCTGTATGTAATTTTCAATTTTTTTCCTACATGAAAAGGATGTTTTACCAGTGTGTATAAAAAACTTAAAAAACAAAATCTTCAACTTTTCAATTATTTATTTCCTGTGACAAAGACTACAAACATTTACTGAACAATTAAGATAAATTAATGCAGTGTAGACTGGGTCCCCCAAGAAAGTGCCAACCTTAACTTTTAAAGGGCACACAGGGTCAAGGGCGAAAAAAAAAAGAAAAAAGAAAACCACAGATTCCTGGGCGCAAGCCCAGGTTTATTGTCGCCACGTTTCCTAAGCCCTGGTGTTTCTCGAGACTTGTCAGCCAGTAAATTCAATTTTTAAAAATTTTAACATTGGAAAATCATTTGTACCGCGCCTTTTCCCATACGAATTAAAAATTTATAGGAAAAACGATCTGATGATAATTTCTTTTTCCAAGAAACAAAATGGATGAAGAGGAGAAGCGCAGGTGCTCCGTTGTCTAGCTCATTTCGTTACCTGCTCAGCTTTCACGAACATAAGAACGAAAAAAAGTAACTAGTTCGACGCTTTTTCACGTGGTTCTCAGGCACTCAGCTGCCTGTAAAGGCAATATGGCGTGAGACGACGAGCCGACATACAAAACCCGAAGCGGATATTCAACAATTCCGGTTACAGTTAGAATCATAATATCTTCCAAAAGACGCACCGCATCTTGTTTTCTCAGGTGCGCAGCTAAAGTTACATCTTGATGCAAGAAAGGTTCTGGATTTCTATATTTAGATCATGTTTACAAGAATAGAGCACTTCTCCAAAGATTTCAATTAAGTTTTAACCGCTGTCTGAAGTGAGTCGCAGTAGCATAACCATTCTGCGTTCAACCACTTAATTTTCAAGACAAACGGTGGAATGAATACAACTTTCTCTTTATGATTTTTATTTAAAACTCATTTGTGAAATAGCTTTCTCTCAACACTTTCAGAACTGTCGAACTCCAATCGTCTGAATGGAATTTGTTAAGAAACTTAATCTAAACTATAGTTTTTGCTTAGAACTTTTGAAAGATTCTGACCACGAAGTGTGTCATTTCTGTTCAAAAAGCATTTCTGTAATCGGTTTTTTCCTATTTCAGAGCCAGAATTTTCTCCCCAGGGAGGGGTTGGCAATAACGGTCATAGTATGTACTGTACATTACAGTACACTCCAGGGTCCATCGTCACTACCACTATACGTAGTTTAACCGGATGGACGAGGCCCTGAATAAAGCTTGATTTTTTCATCCAGAGCAAGAGTCGAGCAGCTCCTGATCCAGCATCCCAGAGGTATTGATTTGGAATGGGAACTTGGAGGAGTTATTTGTGACTACACGAACATATTTAACGTGCCCCAGTCACCATCAACGAACACAGAGGATCTTCGACCATGTCAGCTTCGAACCCGGAACCCTCCAGTTACATGTGTGACCTTAACGATCAGGCTACCACGACCCTCATGCACTGTGCAACATTAGCAGGGATTTCAATTTTAAGTTACAGTAAACCCTGAATTAACTCAAATTTAAAATAAGCACAAAAGGAAAGAAGATGAAGTAAAAACTATTGTTTATTCTGTTACTGCAAAATCGCTTGTTTTTGCTATAAAAAAATAAAACTAACAACATAAAATAATAAAAATCTTTTGACTTTCAGTTCTTTTCATACAAAATTCACAAAATTTTCATCTCGTGAAATCATGGATGTCGTCATTCTCGCGAATATCATAGCTATAGTATATTCCAATCTAAGTTGGCACTGAAGGGAAAGGTACGAGATGTGTTACTCCGCGATGAGAAGTAGTTCTAGTAAATTTGGAGGTTTAAACGGGTGTAAATTCCCAAATGATGTGAAAAAAATAGAGAATGTATGTGGTTGAGACATATAGTTGAAGTTGTTGTGTGTTAAATATACTTAATTTATAAGAATTTGATTACGAAAGGAAAATCAAAGCGCCGTAACTCGACTTTGTCTTGGCGAAGACTTGAGTTTTCAAGGTTAACCTTGGCGGGCTTCCTGTGGAACGGCAAACCCCCCAGAACTCGTTTCTCCCCACTTCGCATCGCCCAAGGAAAAACATCTGATTGTCATTATGACTCTTGAAAGAACTCTCCTTATTGTGGTCAAAGCATTTCTGCCTGCTCTTTTTTCTCATTTATGCTTTCCATCGTTATTTCCAAGCAATTGAATACATTTTTAAAAACAGTTTTCGTGAGTAAGAAATAAAAAATGAAATGAAAATATTAATTTTCAATTATTTACTTGCTGCAATTACAAATACAATGGGATTTTTTTTCTTTGAATTCGAGATTTATTTTACTTGGTAGTTTTAAATAGCTTTCGTTTCTTACATAATGAGCCCAAACTTCAAGAAAATTATTGTGAAAAAATGAAAGAAACCCGAATTTTGTTTGAATATAACGAATACTTGTTGTGTACAAATCCTTGCTACGGCAAAAGTCGTTTTTTTCTTCTTTTCTTTTTTGGATCGTTTGAAAAGTTTATGGAGGAAAAAAATATAATGCTCTTACACACGTATGTACAGATTCACTATTACAAATTTACACCGATGAACTGCTGGATGAAGAAGTTTTACTTTTTCACTTTAAATTTGAAACATACACATCTCCCTTGAAATACGAAATTAATTCGCCCCACCCTCCCCAGGTTTAGAACCCCTGCCTTAAATTAATTTTTTATATTAAGTAAATTTACTCACTCCCAAAATATACCTATAAAGTAGGCTACATTAACTACGCTAAGGGTTAGTAAAATAATTTTTAAAAAACTGAGTTTCGGGGTTAATCATATACTTTCACAGTCACGCAAAATTGAGAGCCATAACTTTTCTATTTGCACAAACCTCGATGCATTTTCGTTTATTATTTTTAACTTTTTTCATAAATAAGTTGAGCTTAAAATCGACCTTTTTTTTTTTTTTTTTTTTGAAAAATTCAAAATTAATATCTTCTCTGAGCTCCGAAATGCAGTAATAGCTAATTGTTCCCATGAAGTTTCTAAATTTTTTTATTTGAATAAATTTTTTTAGAAAGGGCAATCTTTTTTTTTTTTTCGAAAACTGGTTATTTAATCTTGGATCTTCACCGTTATTACTAGAGTATAAAAGGAAAACGCGAGTACAGAGTTGAAGTATGTTATTTTAGATAATAAAACAACGCTGAGTTACACAAATTTGCCGAGAATTGCAGACAGGTGTTTCGGGGTTTCAAGGAACACCCAGTTTTAATGCAGAAAAGTGAACACGATCTTTTTTTTTTTTTCTCGATGAAAAATGGGATCCTTGAAACCTCAAAACAGGTGTCTGTAACGAATTATCATTGTTACATTTTCTTTTACTTTTCTGCACAAAGGTACTTCTTTGATTTATATACATATGTATAAAAAGACACAATGGCACCTTTTCCGAATTCCGAAGAAATGGTTGGCATTGGCACAGTCGGATTTTTAAATCAGAGGGATTATGGAAAATAATCTATAAACATTAAGAGTTCCTTTTTTGTTGCAAAGATTTAAACGAACTTAGGATGCATTTCTCAACTCCAGAGAGCAAGTCGAGAGCATGTGAAAAATTAAAGAGAAGTTATTCAAAACAGAGGTAAAGAATATGGGGGGTAACAAAGGTTGCAGATTATTTCAAATATGCAATCAATTTTGTCCCGAAAGCTAAGTTTTATTTTTAAATGGCAATTTCAGTTTAATTTAGTCATTTTTTCTGAAAGCACAAGTTGTAAAGAAGCTATAAATTTATATATACATAAGATATGGATAAGAGGAGGCACATATGGAATACCATTTCCATGTCAGAGGCAAGGTAAAAGATCCACTTCTTAACAAACTAATAAAATTGCAGGCAAGGACTAAAAATTAACATTTTTTTTTTTCGCTAGCTTGTTGATGAACAGCCTTTAGCGAATTCTGAGGATCTGCAATAGAAAAACGAAGATGCGCTTTGGAGAACATGCATGATAGTTTTTCATTTGTTATACTTCTGAAAAGAACGCGGTTCTTTTCTATGCCTTTGGTACCCATTATTACTATGGATAAATGTTCACAGCTGTGTGCTAACGTTCTCCTTACATATATCAACTTCGGTCGTCTTATTTTTCCTTTTGAAATAGATGATATATACATACTGGATGGTCCGTATTTTGACGAGAGGGCACATGCTTTTTATCAGCGAACGAAGAAATCACCAGAGAC
Organism: Uloborus diversus; assembly: GCF_026930045.1. NCBI lineage: Eukaryota > Metazoa > Arthropoda > Arachnida > Araneae > Uloboridae > Uloborus > Uloborus diversus. The sequence goes on along the minus strand of NW_026558571.1, from coordinate 244,137 downwards.
AGAGTATGCGTCTTTCAGAGCATATTCTCTTCTTTTAATTATTACTTTTTATTTGTTTTCCTGCTAATTTTTTAATCATTCAGAATTATTTGTTAATTACTTTGTGACCGATAGCTCTCCGCCGCTGTAAAGTGAAATCCCATTCACAGCCTTGCATTTGTGATAAAAATATGATGAAATATATTTGAGACAAATGTAATTTCTTTGAAAACTTCAAGGATAGTTGTTTCGTTCTTGGTATTTTATATTTTATTTTTCCCTCGCCAAATTCGGCAAGTCGCGCCGCTGACTGGCACGCGCCCTACGCAGAGTAACCTCGTTTAATTGACAACGGCTGCAATTCGGCTCGCCTAGCTTTCCCTTCAGTGCCAACTTACTGTGAAACGAAGTATAGCGTAAATAAATGCTTTTACCAGGGGTGCCCCTCCCCCCTATGAGCAAGGGTACATCCCCCTAAATATTGCGATGATCCCCCAAGAATAAGAGCCCCCTTCCCTCCCCCCCCAAAAAAAAGAGAAAAATACCCAGCAAAACACCTCATCTCCTAAATTTTCAATGGCGCAGTCTGCGCAATGACCTCCCCGAGCACCCCTGCTTCTAGTGTTCAAATGATTATGGTATGGTGGGGAAAAAAACTTTTGTTTTTTCTTTATCTTTATCTTTACTAATAATAAAGCTGAAAGCCAAAGATATCCAAAGTGTCTGGATATCTGTGTGTCTCTGGATATCCGTTACGCGCATAGTACCTAGACTGTTCGACCGATTTTCATGAAATTTGGCACAGAATTAGTTCGTAGCATAGGGTGAGCACCTCGAAGTGATTTTTCGAGAATTCGATTTTTTTCTTTTTCTATTCCAATTTTAAGAACATTTTACCGAGCAAATTATCATAACGTGGACGAAAAAATTACCATAATGTGGACGAGCAAACTACCATAACGTGGACGAGTAAACTACCATATGCGACCATGGGCGAGCAAATTATCGTAGCAAATTGGCGAGAAATTCATCATCTATTATTTGTAAATATACAGGCAAATGAAATGACCTTTTAATTTCTTACTACGGGCGAAGCCGCGCGGGTTCCGCGAGTCTTAAATAAACGTGAGTATATTTATTGCATATTTTTGCAAAAGTGTAATCACTGACGAACTTTACAAAAATGTTCCCCAGTGTATCTACACTCACACTTTTTTATATTAATTACGCCATCGTTGGAAAAGTTCTACTTCAAATGAACTTCATTTAATAATTTCTCTTTAGCAAAAAGAAGGTACAAAATTACTACTGTTGTCATTTTAAGTCATTCATTTTAATCCATTCGGGAAATAATAATAATATTCTTTTGCATGATGTCCCTAAACAGTAACTTGATCCAGTTAGCATATTTTTGCCGCTAAAAAATGGGACATAATTAATTTATGACAATTTTATTGATGATTTCCATACGCCGGAGCAATTATTCACCGAATTACTTGTCTTCCATTGCTCCGCATTCTCCTGCTTTATTTCTTTTTGGAGACACGTTCCAAGCATCATCCCAAAGGAAATTCCTCCATCAGGCATCTTCAAGGTCAAGGTCAAGCAAAGGAATGCGATATCCGAATGATGAAACACTTAATTCCTTCCCTTCAGCATCTTAGAACTCCAGATATCTTTTCGGCCTTCACTTTGCAGCTTCACAGTTGGGCCAGTTTCGTGTTTTGTTGTTGTTTTAGTCTCCATTTGATGATCGAATGCTTCGTAAATGACCGGTGTGTAGTTCATCGCCAATCGAAATCTAGTATATCAAGTCAGTGACCTACGTTATCATGCCAAATAAAACAAATATTCTTCCTGTTGGTCGATTGAAGTTTTGTAACAATGTGTGTGTTGTAGTTCGGTTCACAAAATGTTTAGTTTTCCTTTGTTTTTTTCTTTCTCTTTTTCTCAGCAACAGTTTATCACAAGATTATTGTGCTTGTATGAAAGAAAAGAGAACGATTTTCTTTTCTTTTTCTTCCTTCTCGTAGTCTTTTCATTTTTCACTACTAGTTTAGCCTGACCAGTGAATGGGCACACCTCAGTGAATGAACAGTTAATATTTTTATTTAAAAATTTAAGTAAGGCTTTAAACTTTTTTCTCTCCATAGATGAATTGGAAAGAATAACTTCCCTTTACACAACTCCAGATACAAGGAAAAAAATGGAAGGTAAAAGAATTTATGACGGAAAAGTTTCTTGAAAAAACAAAGCGAAAAAAAGCTGGTCGTTTTAGTGGTGGAGTCGGACTGATTTTGAAGTAAAAGAGTTGGAGTCGGTCATTTTGTCCACAACTCTGCTAATTTTATCAAGTAACAAATTTTGGGGAAGAGAAATCGGAGTTTAAGGCTCCAAAACTCCAGGAGCCGTAGCCAGAGTCGGTCATTTAACCTCCGTCCCAGCAACCCGGAAGAAGTAGCAGCAAAAAAAAAAAAAAAAAGAAAGAAAGAAAGAAAAAGAAGAAGAAAATATGAAATAAAATATAAGTTACAAAAAAAAAAAAAACAGCAATAAAACTTTGGTTCAAAATAAAAATTCCCCATATTCATTGACCAGTAAATGTTGGGTTTGTTCATTGGTTCATTTACTAAACTTGCTGCGCCGTTTTTACTTTCTTCTATATCTAATACATAGAAGAAAGTATTGGATTCGTGCAAATTTTCGAATTTCGAATTTTGACGGATTCGAACGTTTTGAGGTGTGCTGAGTCCATTTCGACTATTTTTGGAAAATGTCTGTCTGTCTGTGTGTGTGTATGTATGTGTGTGTGTGTATGTATGTATGTATGTGTGTGTGTGTGTATGTATGTGTGTCACGTCTGTGTGTGACCAGTTTTTTGTGGCCGCTCTACAACAAAAACTACCGCATGAAATCGAACGAAATTTAGTACACATATGTGCCCCTATGTGAACTTGTGCCCATTGGTTTTTGGCGCGAATTCCTCCAAGGGGGGGTGGAGCAATGGGACGTTTTTTGAGTTACGCGTGATTGCTATTCCTCAGGAAGTAACTGGCGGAATCGAACAAAATTTGGTCCATATGTTGCCAGTAACAGGAACAGGTGCTGATTCAATTTTGGTGTCAATAACTCAAACGGGGGTTGAGCTATAGAACGTTTTTTGTCGTCAATTGTGACTGCTGTATCTCAAGAAATAATGAACGGAATGAAAGAAAAATTTATCGGCAAGTAGCTTTCAGTGGGTATAAAAGCTGATTTTATTTTGGTGTCAACAGCTAAAAAGGGGGGTAGCGCAATCGCCCGTTCTTTTTTTCCATTGTGAGTCCCCTATCTCAAGAAGTAATGCTACGTTCTGGTTGAAATTTGGAATATATGTGAATCCATATGTAAACAGGCTTTGGTTCAATTTTGGCGCCAATCGCGCCAAGAGGTGCTGATTTATTTTTATTATCATTATTTTTTAGCGAATAAAAATAGCTTTATTAATGCAACAATAAGAAAGATAAATCGTAATAGATTATCGTCTGCTTATTTCTCGTGATTTTAATTGTATGGAAATGATCGGAAATATTATCTCAATGATTTAAAATTTTAACTGTTGCCATCTTATGTTTGCTAACAAATAAAATATTTGTAATTAATTCAAGCAAGGCTTTTAAAATTACTTTCAATTTTCGCTATTTGCTTTGCTTTTGCAATAATTCAGACATTGGGGTGGTCGTCAAGTTTTTCAGGGTTCGTACGGGTCATGGAAATCCTGGAAAGTCATGGAAAAGAAATAACAGAATTTCAGACCTGGAAAAGTCATGGAAAATTGAAATTTTCATTGAAAGTCATGGAAATTTATTTCAAGTCATGGAAAAATGTCCTGGACAAAAAGGAAGGAACAGTAGCTAAAGGAGCATTAGAAATCTTGAGTGATTTAACAGTATAGCACATAAAAGCTATTAAAAGTAGAAAATTGAACGATCCAAAAATCAAATCTGAATTTTGAAATCTCATTGCATCTACTTCTGTCGCAGCCGCTTGCCATTTTTTGCGATGTGATTTTACTGCCTGGACATCACGTATTTTGAATCTTCTGTTATTTTCAACACTTATGTTTCATATTCTGTAGTAGCAAAATTTCACGTTCTTAGTTTTGCCACGCCCACTCAAGAAAAAAAAGCAATTGCGCATGCAAGTACGATTCCATCACTCGTAAGGACTTTATCATTAAATTTGTCAGAGGTTTATCTTAATTTGTTGAATGTTTTAGAAAATAAAGATCTTAAGTCAGGCGCGATAGAATACAGAAAAGAAGGAATTCTAATGCTCTAAAACAGTAGTGCCCAACATACGGCACGCAAAACTAATCCATGCGACCCACTACTACGTTCAATGTCGGGAATTAAACGTGCTCTGGAATTTCTGAACCTAATAATTTATATGCATTTGGAAATATGCAAATTTGTAAACAAAACAAATATACTATTGAATCAGAAGATTGATTCATCACTGAATGGTTTTTTTTCAAAAAAGATCTGGTTTAGAAACATAAAGAAATAATTATGTGGCTTTACTTTAAAGAACCAAAATACTGTCAAGTTGCGTGGATGATTAAAGGCATTGTTGACACTAAAAAGTAACTTTTGAAGCAAGTTTATTGAATGCAAGTAACTTTTGAAGCAAGTTAATTAGTGATGACTCATTCAACCTTTGTCCCATTCAATATCATTTTGCCTGTTTAAAAAAAATCAGACATTTAAGCATTATCATATTCGTTTCACTGCATTTTTACTTTACTTAAATTCATATGATGAAGACAAAATAAGAATAGTTTAGTTTTTTAAGTGTACACTTATATTTTTTCCATTACGAGTAAATGTTTCAATGAGGCTGTGGCATTCATATAGACGTTTTGCTAATGCTCATTTCCAAATCTTACCAAGTTTCAGATTTAATAGTGAATTAATAACTATTCTCTTCGTGTAACGAGGTCATGAAAATTTTCATTGAAGTCATGAAAAAGTCTTGGAAAAGTCATGGAATTTTTTCATGCAAATAGAGTATGAACCCTGGTTTTTGCATGTGTCATTTTGTGTTTGTTGGGAATATGGCTTCCCCGTCAAGCATGGGGAGGGATCAGAAAAAAAAAAGAAAAATATAGAAGAAAGTTTCGTGATGGCCACAACATACTAGTTTATTTTAGCCTTTAAAAACTTGCAGAAGAGCCATTAAACTTCTGGCATTTTAAAACGCTTTTTAAGACAGTTTAGCAGATGCTAGGGTGTGTGTGTGTGTATGTTTTAATAAATATTACTATTATTAAATTTCTTCATTAGTCTGTATATATTATGAGATGAAAAACTGTTTTATGTGTGTGCATGTGTAGCTAAAGGTTAGCATTTTAATTTCATAATTACACAATCAAAATTTCATAATAAATATGTTTTGAAAACAAATTTAAAAAAAACTTTTTTTTTTCTTTCTTTATTTGCTAAAAAAATAAATGGTCGAAACAGAAAGATTACGAAAAATGAAGCAATTATTATGCAAGCAAATTTAAATTCCTTCGAGCCTCAAAGAAAGAAGAACCGAAGGAAGGAACAGATTTCAATGACTTTGAAGCATGAAAGATTTTTTTTTCTGTCATTGAACAAAAACCATCACCGCGGCAGATCATCTCCACTTTTCTATTGTATTTCATAACTCCGTTGCAAGAATTTCTTATTGGGACAGAAAAGAATGCTGTTTTGTGCTCAGGGTCTCAGTGTCGGCGTTTATTCATTGTTGCATTTTGGAGCAACTGTTGCGTTTCTCGTTTTTGTTGTTGTGTGTTTCTGCGAGAACTCTATTTACTATAAAGTGACGCAGTTCGTTGATTGAAGCTGGAAGATTAAAATACAGTTGTGTAAATAAAATGCTGTAAAAGTATCATAATGGAATAAGCTTGAAAATAAAACTTGAAAATAATTATGAGTATAGAACTAAAATCTAACGCAAATTGCACATTTTGAATGAAAAAGGGTAGATATTGAAATTTTTATGAGAAGATTTTGTTTTTTAAATTTAATTATAGTACTTTTTTATTTATTCATTTTGTAAATCTTTCTCGCAGAATTTTGCATATTTGTATTCCCCACATTCCCTTGCCTGAAACAAATCTGGATCTACACTGGTGTGCAAAATTAAGGACGAAGTCGAAAAATTAACATATCAGCTGAACGAAGAGGCAGAGCGAACAGAAAGACCAATCAGGAGATTAAGTTAGGTGATGTACGGTAGCACATGCGCAGATATGCAGGCAGACGTAATGGGGGAGTGTCTGAGTAGTATAAAGCATGTTGTCGGTGTAAGATCAGTATTTCTGGCAAAGAGATTGCACGCCGTATAGCAGTTAAAATCACACCGAGTTGCTGCCTCAGCGAGAAATGGCAAATAATCAATCTGTTAGACGACATCTGGATGCTTTTACCCGAGGTCGAATCATTGGGAACTTGGAGGAAGGCAGCAGTGTGACAAGTGTGGCTGCAGAGCTCACGGAATTGTGCTCACATCATCGTTTCACGACTTTGGAGACAATTTCAAACTACAGGAACAGCTATCCGGGGGTTCAGTAGTGGTCGTCCACGAGAAACCACCAGTATATTGTCTTACAGTCCCAGAAGAAACAGGCGGCAGACAGCGGGAGAAATCGTTAGACACACGACACAGGCGACTGGACGACCGATATCGCGTTTTACCGTGGCCAGAAGACTGCACGGTGGTGGTCTGTTTGCACGACGCCCTATACAGTGTGTACCTCTAATGCCTGCCCATCGGAGAAGGCGTTCTCTGTGGTGCCGGGAACACCGGAATTGGAGAGACAATGAATGGGGACGAGTACTCTTTACAGATGAGAGCAGATTCAGTCTGAGTAGCGATTCTCATCGCATACTCATCTGGAGAGAGTGGGGAAGCCGCAATCATCCCTCGAACATCATTGAAAGGGACAGGTATGGAGGTCGCGGTGTTCTCGTTTGGGGAGGCATCATGCTTGGTAGTCGTACAGACCTTCACATCTTCGACGCAGGTTCAGTCAACGGGACCCGTTATTGTAACGAGATTCTTCTTCCATATGTGCGTCTTTTTAGAGGCGCTATAGGTCCGCAGTTCCTTTTCATGGACGACAATGCACCATGTCATCGCACAGTAGATGCCGAACAGCTCTTAGAGAGTAACTATATTGAACGTATGGATTGGCCGGCACGATCTCCGGATCTCAATCCCATCGAGCATGTATGGGATTTTCTAGCCAGACGCTTGGCAGCTCGTACCTTACCACCAGTTCGGGAGCTTCGATTGGCGCTGCAAGACGAATGGGCAGCAATGCCTCAACAACTCATTGACACCCTCATTCTCAGCATGGGCAGACACTGTGAAACCTGCCTAGCAGTCGGTGGAGATCATATTCCTTACTAAAGACCGGATGTTTCTTGCTGGACACCCATCACAGGCATGTTTCGGACTTCAGTCGCATTGCTCTAATTTTTGCACACCAGTGTAAAGCTGTTTTGGAAACAAAATAGAGGATAGGTCGGCCTGTTTTCTGGAGTGGTTCTATGGTTAGTTACTGGTTCATAGAGTTTCTCAAATTGACAGGGAATACAACCCTTCCCCCAATTTAGTGCTTCTCTGTAATGCAAAAGTTTCACTTCTATCATGCGTCTTTACGACACCATTTTTTTTTCATTAGACCGTTGCGTGTCCAAGAATCCTCATTATTTTTACAGATTACATAGATACTTTAATGACTACAAGCATGATTATTTAAAAATTATTTTATGCACAAAAATTTTATCAGAAACATCTTCAGGCAGTTCGGTAAAAAGATAGAGCAAATCAAACCTCATAAAATATTTTATGAGACATTAATATTTTGCTACTCTGGAAACCCATAAAATACTTCTCGCTGTCGGAGAAAAAGAGCCCCTGCTGATCAAACGAAACTTATTCGCCTGCCACCGATATGAAATACAAACTATTGCGAAGACAGGTGGCCGATCGGCTTCGTAATGTCAGATTTTGATGCCACTACCTATGCTATACAGTAATCTTTGAGTGGTGCACAAGTTATCCCGATGAGCGATGACTACCATTTCTTAAATAGTCTGATTTCAATTCAGTGCGCGCTTCTCTGAGCTGAAAATCAGCCAGAATTAATTGCAAAGAGTACTTTGGGTCGAGGTAAAAAACATTTTGGAAAAAAATACATTTCTGACATGTTGAATCCAAATAATGTTTTTCACAATCACAAGTGTGTTTGTGTGTGTAGGCGTGTGCAAGTGTTTGTGCAGGCGCGGGTGTGTGTGTGTGTGTAGACATGTGTATATGTATAGACGTGTGTGTGTAAGACATAGACGCCACCGCTCAGGAGTGGTCAAGCTCGCAGAGGCCGATTGACAGTGGAGTTCGCAGAGTTATAAGTTTTATGCTTAAGTTTAAGCTTTGAATAAACGCAAACAATTTGTAACCATGGCGAAGAAAATTACATAAAATTAAGGAAAAAGGTTTAGCAAAATGCTGAAATGTTATACGTTCGTCACATCTTACAAAAGGTCTTAGTGTGCTTCATCTCCAGTTGAAAATTCAATTCAAATTTCTTGTATGATATCTTTAAAGAAATACATACAATAGCTTTTATTTTTCTTCAATGTAAAATAAAAATCTTGGATTATATGCTTACCATTAAGAACACACATGTTTGGATTTTAAAACGTTGCAAGTCCCCTTCTCCCAATAATGCATTTATTGGTGGGACATAATGCCTATTAAGACTAGGTATTTTTAAACTTGGCAGTAATTTAAGCATTTTAGTAAGATTTTAAAAAGATTAAGTTGACTATCGTCATGCTTGCTTCCTATTTCGGATCACGCAGTTTCCTTTTTTAATGAATTAAATATTTTATTTTTGCTAAAAAGTGAAAATATTTTGCATTATTTACTTCATTGAGATGGTATTTTTGTATTTTGCGAAAAATGCGACCTAGCGGAAACCCTGCTCGACACTTTCAAAATTCTTGAAGTCATTCGATTTTTTTTTCAAACGTATAATGTAACAAGAGAGAGAAAGGATCTAGATTTTTGTTTGGAAGGGGGGGGGGAGGGCTGTCATTACTTTTATCGCACAATCAAATTAGAGAATTGCGCTGAGCAGGGAAAGAGAAATAACCATATGAACCTACAGTCGTAAGTGTAACATTCGCGAAGGTCTTCCTTCTCCCTACCCCGGAAAATGTTCGAAACTAGGGTTCAAAAATTGCAGTTTATACGAACACTGGTAATGTAAGGCGGAGGAGAAGTTCAGGGGCTTTTAAAAAGGGCTAAAGCTCGTAGTCTCTGCCTTTGAAATTTCTCGAAATTAAAGTCCTAAAAATGAAGTTTTTGACAATTTTTAACTAGAGGGAAGGGGGAGAGAGGAGGATCGAGGATGCTCACTAAGTATTCGAAAATGGAAATGAAATATACTGAAAATACTAAGTTGTAAACCATCTTTGTTAAAGTTTTAGAAACAGAAGCGGTTCAGGCAGCCTTTCCCCGGAAAATTGTTGAATTTGAGGTCTTAAAAACGCAATTATGAGCCCTCTTTGTAAACATTAGGGAGAAGGTTTGTATTCGGAGCCTCTCCACCGGAACGTTTTCGGAGTTGAAAATCCAAAAACGAAATTTTATGATGTGGAGGGAGAGAGGATTGGGGGTGCTCTTAAGGAATTTTTTGGAAATTTAAGTCCTAAAAACATAATACTAAGTTATCTTCGATGACAAAGAGAAATAGGTTTTTTGACTTTGAAATCCTAAAAACTAATTTCTTGGCTATGTTTGATGAAGTTAGGAGATGGGATGGGATTCAAGATTCTTTCCGGGGGGGGGGGGAATAGTCCCAAAATTAAGTCCTAAAAATGCAATTGCAGGACATCTTTCAGGATAAGGGCTGGGGTTTAGAGAATCTTTCACAGAAGTTATTCGAAATTGAAGTTCCAAAAACGGAATTTTAGACGATTTTAGATAATGTTAGAGGGAGGTGAATTCGGGACTCTTTCGTGAAAATTTGTAGGGATGGACGTCCTTAAACCAAAATGAAAGATAATCTTAGAGGATGTTGAGGGAAATACTTTTGTATAAGGGGCGGGGGGTGCTGCAGTCCTATAGCTCTTCTCCTGGGTTCGCCACTGCGCTCAAGTATTGATACTACTCTAAAATACTATTTTCCCCTATGTATTTTAATTTTTGAACTATGCAGTGATAAATTTTTAAATGTAGGGATAACGTCGTGACACCATAAGAAATGCTTGGGGGTCGCGACCCACAGGTTGGGAACCCCTAGCTTGACGTCGCCCAACTATGTTTTGGGCCGGGTTAAAGGAGGAAAGCGCGTGACGAAATGAGCGCGCCCTGTTTGTCATGGTGGTCCCGCTACTGGTCATTTCCCTTCCCAATAAAAACACCTCTGCAAGATAGCCCCCTAAGGAACTGGTCCACAAGCACTTAATGATGTGAACATGCAGTGTTGAGTAATGGGCTAAAATTTTGAATGAGTGATGTTTTTGCTTTTCCAACACCGAAAAGAAGTTCAGTTAGCAGCATATACTATGAAAAATATTTTTTTTCCTTTTGATTAGGCGACCGGCCCCGGCTCCGGGGAATTTGCCCCTGCTGCCCCCCCCCTCTCGGAGGCCCTGCGCAGTAGTGCCAAAATTAAATTTTTAGAACTAACCAGTACAAATAATAGAGGAGCCTCTCCTCTGTTTTGGGGCAAGATATGGTACTAGTAGCTCTAATGAGTGCTGCTATACAGCATGATTTAGAAATAAAAAATGAAAGTCTACCTAGGATCTGATCTCTAAACGCGTTTTGTAAAGTCCACTTACACCCCTTTGCTTCTCATTGCGTCATATAGCAGTCCAGATGCTAGTACTGTTCTGCCAAAATGTGTCCAACTTACAGAAGGCCCTCGGTACATTTTATTGTTATTCCTTTATGTCGTTTTAATTATTGCGCAAACTTTATGCTGATATTCAAACAAGAAATTAAGGTATTTTTCTGTTTCTAATTTGTAATTTTTTTAAGCTATTTTAGAAACTATGAATTCTTGGGAAGTGGAATATTTTAACGTTACGCAGAAACAAAAAATAGTGTGTGTGTGCGGAATTTATCTCTTTTTCTTTTTTGAAAATATGTGCTTCAATAACGTTTGTATTTTATCATTCATTTACTTAAAAGTTACGAAATTCAAGAAATCGAAACTATAAGGTTTTGTAATACTTTCAGTGATATGAAAAAACATGTGCTTCCAAAAAAACAAACATTGTAAAAGATTCTGCATACTAAAGAAGTTTAAAACGCCGATTCACATTCGATCATAAAATATTTTCTGTCTTCTGAAAATCTTCCTTTATGCTTTAGTATTGATGGCTTTGGATGCAGACAGCTACATGGTTCCATTTAATCGAACAGCAGCTGTGCTATCTCGCCCAATGACGGAAAACTATTTGTTGAACTTACTCCTTGCATGAAATGCAAACGAGCAGCTGTTGATGATACGACTCTGAACAAATAAAGCGAAGTTTCATTACAGCCTTCTTTCCGATGACTGTACGAAACTATCATATGTGAAAATTACTCGCATAATATGTTTATTACACTACATTATTTTTTTACCGAATATCAAAACAGTGAACGAAGCATATGATGTATGAAAGGTTATTGACATCACGTAGTTGGAGTATTTTTCCCCTGTTTACGCTTTATCTGTCAAAAAGTGATGAAAATTCTTGCTATCATTTTCGAGAAACAAAGTACAAGTGTGTTTTCAAATTAAATGGGTATTATTTTATTTCTCGCCATTTTATGACACCGAAGTAACCAAGAAACAAAAATTCTGCATGAAAGCTAAAACAAGATCGCTTAAAAATTTTGAATTGGTCTTCTGAGGAAGAAGGCCGATTTAAAATAATAATAATAATACGTAACAATAATAATAGTAATAATGACGAAGGGCTATAAAAATGTTTTCAAGCTGCTTTCAGATGAAATATTAGCGTTCTTTTAAGTTATAACGAAAACTGATCGTAACTTCTTGATCCACATTTTGTACAGTTAAAAAAAAATATGTTGAAACTCTATTCGCAACTACAATAAACTATAGGGGGCGTTGCAGCCACTGTCTAATGGCGGATGAGAAAGGTAAAAAAACACATGCCGTAACTTATAACTTGCTTTGACGCTTAGTGAATGGCAGTAATTTTTCATCGTGTTTGTGGGAAGTTTTCTTTTCTATTCTTCTGAAATTACATTACACCATAAACTGTCCGAAGCCTGTAATTTACCCCAAAGAAAATACGTGGAATGGAATGTTTTACCTTTTTCTTTAGTATTGTTAATCACCGCAAGGTAGCGTATTTGACCTCTGGAGTTGCGAACCAAACATGTTAAAATATTTTAATTCTAATGTGTATGAAAATGTGAGTAAAAGAAATGTTTCCCCTCACTTAGAAAAGGAAAAAGAAAATGAATCTTTTTCATCGCGTTTGCTCAAATTTTTCGTGTTAAATGTAATAAAGAAATATGAGCAACTAATGCTGCAGAAAGAAAGGTTACACGTAATTTCATACTTACCCAATAGCTTTTCGTGTATGACATAATAGGTGCAACCTGCACGAAAATAGAGCACGTGCGAAAGATGCACGCGTTCGAATGTTTCTTCTGATCTGAAAGCAGACGAACTTCCCACTGCAAGGTTAAGAATATTTAGTTAGATCAACTATAGTCAAAACCTTTTCAAAAAAAAAAAAAAAGAAAGAAAGAAAGAAAGAAAACACTAACCATTGGAAATTAATTTTTAACATCAATTATTTCAGTTTTTTCACACTAAGAAACAAAATACGTTTTTGCAAAAGATTGAAAGAAAATATTACAACTTTAAATCGCACAAATGTTTCGAGGACCGCAGACATGTTTCGGGATTTCAAGGAACCTCTTTTTCAATGCGAAAATGTTGAGTTAATGGATGAAACGAATTAAAAATTTGTATGATTTAACGTTATAATAATTTTCTTTTACTATTTACTCCCATTCTTTTACTGTTGCTCCGAAATTTTCCACGAAATGATTTTTTTAAAAATCTATTTTGAGAAAGAAGGTACACGTGACATTACACGAGGCCGATGGGTTCGGGAGAAATGCTTTGACATGAAGCTATCTCGTTGAGTCTCTGCCTCTGATATCTGAAAAATAACTCATCACGTGTAACCCAGGTGCGGATTAGAGAAGGAAAGAGGGGGGTGTAGGGGTCACGACCCCCTCCCTCCCCTTTAGATGACCAAATATAGCCTAAAGCTGCGTTTCAGAGACTTTAATTTCGAAACACTTACCCCAGCCACTTCCTTATGACACTCTCCCTCAAACAGACTCCCCCAAATATGACTCTTATGACCCCCCCCCCCCCTTCCGGGAATGACTTCCTCTAAAACCACAAGCTGGATCCGCTCTTGGCACAAGCAAAAATGGGCCCTATGTGAGAATGTAATTTTTAATAAATGGCTCTCTAGTCTATATATATAAATGATGTCACTTTTTTTTTCAATAAATTTTGATACCCTCTCCTCCGTGTGTCACAAAATGTCACACTTCGCCTTAAGTCCATCCCCCCCCCCTTTGCTACTCGTTAAACTGCTCTTCACAAACATATTGTTATTAATGGGATAGCACATCGTCGCAGTCATCCGGAAGCTTGCTTCGCGAAGGTTATATATAAGCTTCCCCTCGCCCCATATAATTACAACCAATACACCATTTATAGTTATGAAAGTTTAGACCGATTAATGAAGAAACAAGAACAGAACAATCTCCCATGTGCCATTTCCATATTGAACTTCTTGAATGACGCACATCATGAATACCAAATTTGAAATCACATGAATAAAACGATTCGAAACGACTCATGTCCTGTTGTGTCCACTAAAAGCATCATTCCTATCCAAGCACTGATCTCTGCTATGAAAGTAGGACACATCGGGAAACTCATCCCATATCCAGACAGCTCTGTGAAAGGAGAAATCAGTTTCGTTTTGTTACGGCGATCGAATAACATAAGTAAAGGTCACTTGCGGAGGAGTCCGAAACGGTTTTATATCGCGGGAAAATTAGAACAAAGGGCTGAGGAGGCGTTCGGTTGACACATGAAAGGCATCACCTGTTGCTCACTAAAGAGCGAGTCAGCTGCATAATCTTGCAATCCAATTTTATAACCTGGCGATACAAATAGGACACTTCCCAAAAGGATATGCTTCTGTATTGTTCCAGCTTGTTTGATTTCTTGGGTGCAACGAAATTTATTTTTATAGCGAAGAATTTTTCTTATTTGATCTCTAACCCCGGATTTGACTTCAGTACTTTGACACACTGAAGACTGAAGAACGCGGGTGCACAAGGTAATCCAACAGACATGATGGTAATCCAAGATTATTGAACACAAACTAATCACTTTTGTGGTAATGTCCCCCCCCCCTTCTCCATCTTCTTTTTTTTTTTTTTTGAGCAATCACGATTGCTTATTGTTCTCATTTGACTGTTTTGAATTCCTATAATTTTATTTTTCCGCCAGCACCACGGTCGCGTCGACCGCCCTTACAATGCTGCTCCTCTTGCGAAAACCGTCTCCAGGTTGCGTCCATATCCTACACAAACACGCATACACACACACGCCTACACACACATACTCATGCCTGCGCACAGACACAAAGACACACTCCTGCATACACACAAAAAACACACGAACGCTTACACACACGCGCGCGTACACACACAGCACTGCATACACAGCACGCATACACAGCACGCATACATATGCATACATACATACACGCGCACCCACACACATGCGCGTACACAAACACACACGCGCATTCATACACACACATGCTCGTGATTGCGAAAAACATAATTTGAATTCAAGATGCTAAAAATTCAAATTAATATTTTTTGTCTTTTTTTTTTTCTGGTGTGTGTCTTCTAATGAAAATCAATTTCGGATTTATACCATTGCAAATGTCGCAATTGCGTGCTCTCGGGACATAGGAGCCTTGAAAGAGATCCAAAAGTGCACGTGAATGAATTTCTTTACTTAATTTATTTGCAAGCAGCAATGCTTATGCTGTCCAACCACGGATTGTATAAAATTGGCAGAAGTCCAGTTAAGACGAGTCCTGAATGAGGGAGAAAAGTAAAAATTTAGTGCTCGTGTTGCACTTATTTGAATGAGACTCGGCTTAATTTAGAGGCCAACATACATCTGCAACTTTGACATCCCTAAAAACTAATAGATGCATCCATTTTCGCCTATAAAACGGATGTCTGCCTTTCCATACAATCCGTGGTCAGACAGTATCTGAGTCATTGGGAATTAACTTTTACGGGTGTTCATTAAGATTTACGTATGCACAAGGCTCATGATCTGATTAGTGGTCACGGTCCGAGGCCCTGTGCCCTCCAATTCTAGGAGCCCCAATGATGAATCTTTTTTCCTCTCATATGGAGAGAACTTAGAGCAATTAAGCAACTCCACATGAAATGAATGCATTTATTAAACAATGTTACTGCTTAGTACTCCATTGCTATCTTTACTAATAATAAAGCAGAAAGTCTCTCTGTCCGGAGGATGTCTCTCTGGATGTCTGTAGGATGTCTCTCTGGATGTCTGTAGGATGTCTGTGACGCGCATAGCGCCTAAACCGTTCGGCCGATTTTCATGAAATTTGGCACAAAGTTAGTATGTAGCATGGGGGTGTGCACCTCGAAGCGATTTTTCGAAAATTCGATGTGGTTCTTTTTTTATTCCAATTTTAAGAACAAAAGTATCATAAATTACGAAATTATCGTAACGTGGAACCGTAACATGGGCACAAGCCAATTGGCGAGATACGAAATTATCACAACGTGGAACCGTAAGATGGGTACAAGCCAACTGGCGAGAAAAATTATGTATTACATAACATTACATACATTATTTGTGTATGTATTACATTCATTATTTGTAAATATACAGGCGAACCAAAAGACCTTTTGATTTTACTATTACGGGCAAAGCCGTGCGGGTATCACTAGTAAACAATATTATTGCAACTTCAATGACAGTTTATTAATTGTTTATTTTTGTCGAATGTTGTTGGCTTTTAATTCTTCCAAGTTGCAAACATCCGTATCATGAATTACGATCTCGAATACCAGCATAAACAACCATGGACGTAGCCAGGATTACCATTAGGGAGGGGCAAGCATTTGTGATCACATTTAAGAGAAAACTGCTACTATTAATCCATATCACCCCCAGGGGTTTCCCGAACTAAATTTTAGGAAGGGTTAAATTCTCAATTTGCCGAACGGAACTTAAAATATTGTCGAATGATAAAACTGAAATGTTTTAATGATGTTTCCAAATTTTCCGAATCGTAAGAGAAAAATTGCGAAATAAGGATTTTTTGGGAGGTCACAGTGACCTCCTGTGATCCTCCGAAGAGGCATCTTTGATTACAGCGGCACAAACGGCACTACGATACAAACGTTAGGCAAATTGAATAATTAAGTTTTGAATCCTTCGATATCATAGGATTTCGAAAGACGTAATTCAAAACGTCGTAAAAATTTTTAACAATCTAAAAAAGAGCAAGTGAAATCATAAATAAAGCACTAAAAACTCGAATTATATATAAATCATTAGATCAAACTTAAGTTTCAGAACGATTGCTTCATCGCAATTTGTTTTAAACTTTTCTTTAGTGCTCTTATCTGAATTCTTGCAATGCCGCGTTTTACCAATTGAAAAATCCCATGTAAGTAATTAATTTCGCTTTGCGATGTAGAACAGAAATACCTTTTTGAAAACTTTAAAAACATGCAAATATTAATAAATACTCCCTATCAGCTATTTTATATTGACATCTTTTTGGTAAACTTAATACTTTTGCGTAAATATAGTCATTTAAGTTTACAGTCGAGTTCCGACTTACGCAATCGATGCGTTCCAAGACTATTCGCGTAAGTCGAAATTTCGAGTTGTGGAAAAATGTATGCATACAATATTTTTAGAAAATACCAAATCCTTTTAGACATTTGTAAACACCCCTCAAACTGCTTTAAATCATTCTCCAACTATATATATTAGTTTCTTACACAAAGAATTGAACTGTTACTGTATTTAAAAAATAAAAAAAAAGCTTTTTTATTCAGCATAAAATCGTTCAAGATGCACAAAATGAATGATCGATGAGTGGGAGGGAAAGACATAAAATAAAACAACACGGTACGCACAGTATGTAGTAATAATGAAATGCTGCACCACAAACGTTAGATGAAACAGCGCACTAAGATGCCATTATATTTCATCAACTGAAATGCTTAGGATGAAAAAATAAATAAATGAAAAATGTTGAGCGGTTATTTTATGCATTAACAACGCGATGCGTAGTTTAGTTTGATGTGGGAATTTTCGCTGTTAGTGATGCTGTAGAGATGTAATAACATTCACGGAAATCAATGTTTAGTTGTCAATAACGAAGCCGATACTTCCTTCCGAAAAAATAATTCGTTTTGTGGACGAGGAATTCGCGTCAGCTCTAAAATTCGTTACTCGTGAAAAATTCGCGTTATAGCCATTTTGCGTGAATTGAACCGTGTTGTAGCGGGAGTCGACTGTATAGATGTATGAAGTTGCTTTTAATATAGCCACTAATTGGACGAAAATAAGTAATAAAGTAAATACAATAAAATTTTTTTTTTCGTTATTTTAGCACATCGCTTTATTTTTATTCAGAAACACGTTGTGTTTATTTTATTATATTAATTTATCATTATTATTATTATTACATTATTATTATTATTATTACATTATTATTACATTATTATTATTATTACATTATTATTATTATTATTATTATTATTATTATTATTATTATTATTATTATTATTATTATTATTATTATTATTATTATTATTATTATTATTTGCTCTTGATCCCATTGTCAATCTTAGTTTTGTTTTACGCATTCAACTTACTTTGGCAAGTGGCAGCAAATGTAAATAGTAAAAAATGCTAAATATCTGTTTCGAATATTTGTTTAGCTCTCTCTTTGCTTATTACTCAGTTTCTAAGAAACGTTTCATAAATCGGAAATGAACAAAGTTAGGCAGAAATTTCCAATGCATACCCAATGTTTTGAAGTTACTAGGAATTTCTTCAATGCAAGGAAATTAAGCTATGCAACAAAATTGTAAAATCTGAAAGCTGGATAAAAAAAAAAAAAAAAAAAAAAACGCTTCCCTTCCTAAATACTAATCAAAATTGATTGAAAAACTAGCATTTGAAACCTTACGAAAAATTAATGAAAAACTGAATGTGTCACTACATATTACCAAAGTTTGTAATGAACCTTTCTCTTTCAAAAATTGTTCCGTAATTTTTATTTTTTGAGTATTGTATAAGTTTAAATTTACTGTCTTTATTTATTTATTTTGTTTTTATTTGTTTTATAGCTTAGCTTGTGTTTTTGAACTTACTTTCAACTATTCCTTTGTAAACTAATCAGTAAAAAAAATAAATAAATAAATGTTCTTACATTTTACCAGAAATTACTTTTGGCTAAAAATATTCGTTCAATTTCAAAGTAGTAGTTCTCTTTATTAGAAGAAGTCTTCCTAAAGCTGTAGTTTAAATCTTAAAATTAAGTTTCAACATATACACAAGACTGCATGGTTTTTCTCACGATCATAGCATGATATTTATAATGTACTTGCGTGTTTTAAAAAATAACTTTTAACTTTCTGCCGATTTCTGTGGCATAAACAAAGAATCTTTGTTCCCTGACTTAAAAAAATGAGCAAGAGCGTCTGTGACCTTAGCATCGGATTTAGGTAAACAAGTTATCCTAGACGGGATTATGATGAGACGGCAGAGAAGATAATGCGCGCGGCTCTTGTAAATGATTCGTAATCTTGCATCAGAAATCGAAAATGTTCATTAGTGAAAACGCAGCAAATTATTTTTTTATTATTTTTGTTTCCCAAATGAGAATAAAACTTCAATTTCTAGCATTATCCAAGGACTTTTGAATGTTTCCGATTTTTTTTCTTTTATTTTGTGAAAAGAATTAGCTTAAAGTACGATAACAACGGAATACTCACTAAACCACCGCTTGACCGCGGCCACGTTTTGTGCACTTTTATTACAGGAATTGATTATGCAATAGCTGTATTTTTTCTTTTTAAGTTGCTTAAACTAACGACTTGTTCGAATGGAAAAATAGGATTTATTATATCGTCGCCTCAGGGCAACAGTAAGACATCGAACCCCAGAAACAACACTGATATCTTACTGTTGCTCTGAGGCGACGATATTAAAATTTGAATTTTTAGGAAAACTACCAAATGAAGAATGATTAAATTTATTATAACTATTTTAATTTACTCTCCTTCTCCAAAGAATAAGGAAAGCACACAATAATTGCAATTTTCGGTTACTCATCAATGACGTAATAAAAAATTAATAGAGAAATACTTTATTTTACTGTATATTTACTACAGGATATTTCTACAGTTGTGATGGCTAAAAATATTTAACATGCAGTGGAAAAAAAGCTTCTTTCAAGAAAAGTCTGACCAAGATAAATAAATGTGGTGAGATTAGCTTATTTATCTTAACTAGATGTAATTTTGGCGTAGGGCCAACACTATTTTACCGGTTTTCATGAAATTTTACATCTCACTGGTTCGGAGTATAGACCTAGTTGTATTTTTTCCATCTAAAAATTGGTTTGGTTCTTTTTTTTATTCCAATGTATTAATGATGTAAGTATAGACCAATTGAATCGTTTATTTCAAAAACAAGTCAAGTAACAAAATTGCTAATTTTAAGAAAACATCTATTTCACCATATTAAATAATTCAATGCCATCAAATCAACATTGTTTATTGAAAGAAATATACCTAAATATGCATTCCTTTCAGTTTAAAACATTATGATGCTTATAGAAAAATTTTAAAACGAAGCTTTTAAGTACTTTTTCGAAAGTTTAGAGTTGTCGCTTGATTGGTTTTTGAAATAAACGGTTCAAATGGTCACTTAGGCTGCTAGAAGATAATATTATGATTATACCATAGGTTTGAGTTCCTGACATTATACATTTATATGGGTTATCTAATATTTTCATTCTTATCTAAACTTTTGTTGAAATTTTTACGTATCTCAAATATACAGAGCACCGAACCCTTATAGCTCCGACTGCAATTTTCAACAGCATATTTTGCCTCAAAATACATTATCAATTACAAAAGTAAATTGTCAGGATTTTCCTGTATAATACTTAAGTAACCATTAATCTTAAAGGAAAGTCTAATGTTAGATTTAACAGTCATTCGTTCATTTTTTTGACGTACAAATTTATTTCTGATACTTAATTAGACTTCTATGTGCAAAATAAACACAATACATGTTTTATTCAAACTTCAAGACAAGCAGGAATTGTTTTTTAAAAACATTTAGAGCAGAACTTCTTTATATCCTTTAAAATTTTATTCTTCTTTTAAATCGTTTCCAAATAGGGGAGACCGGGGCAAGATGACGAATGCCTTAATTTTTCCGTTTTAAACTAGGTAACTTCATCAACTGCAGGCTACTGGCTCTCCTATCCGCTGTTCATTCAGGAATAGTACAGAGACGCTGAAATCGCCATATTTGTGTTAGTCTGAAGCTCGGATTGTTTACCGTTGCCACGGTATAACTTTTATGCATGTGTGAATAAGCTCTGCTACAGATTCATATAGGACATATCGTGTCTCTTTAATATTTATGAGTAACTTAGTTTAAATACTACCTATTACCATGTATAAATGTCAATTAATCGCCTTTTTATAGCAATGGAGAAGAATCCGTTCAAACTGGCAGTCTGGGGCAAGATGACGGGCAACAACTCGGGGTAAGATGACGAGCTTGCCTATTGCCCGTGTTTCGGATTTTATTAAACTATGTTGTTCATTTTACTAAATCCTGTAAACGTTGCTTTGTTTGTGTGTTTGTCCACGCGACTTTGCGCTTCTCCTTTGGGGCCAAAGGACGCATTGAATCAATGGAGGGGTCGTTCAAAAGCGGGTGACCAGGGGCTATTTATAAACTAGTTGACCAAATGACTAGTTGAATGAATTAAACCAAGCAAAGAATCTCCTGCTCTGTTGATTATTGACAATCATAAATCTCACATAACTTTGCAGGCTATCTTATATCGCAGTGAAAAAACATTATCATGGTGCCATTCCACACATCGCATCGTCTCTAGCTCCTGATGCGTAATTTTTTTGCCTATTAAAAACCTGCTATAGCCAAGCTTGTGACAACTTTATGGTCATTCATCTAGGACAAACTATCTCAGACAAAAATATTGGTGAGCTTTTGAGCATCGCTTACTTCAAAGCAACTACAGTTGGAACTGCCGATGAAGGGTTTAAAGAATGAGGGATCGAGTCTCACAATTCTCTTATTTTTAGCGGAATATCACGTTGTTGGCGATGAAACTGTGAATAATAGTACTAATCATCAGACCTTGGGAGTAGAAAACCAAAATATAAACTCTACAGACGAAGCAGAAGTTATGAAAAATGCTAATTCCGATGCACCAAAGAAGCCTGTTAGTGTTTCTGATTTCAATGCAATGCCTAAAGCAACACAATGCGAGAAAACAAAAAGGAAAAGCAGAAAACTGAACTCAAACATTCTTACAAGCACACCCATCAAAGAAATGTCAGAACAAGGAGCAAAGCGGAAGAGAAAAAAAAGGATTAAAAAAAAAAAAAAAAAAACAGGGAAAATAAGCTCGTGAAGTTGGAGTAAGAAAACTCAGACCAAGTTCCTGTAGTCCCAAGTCCATATAGGGTTGCCATTGGCAACTAAAAAGGCGACTTTTTCGACTATTTCTTACCTTAGGCGACTATAGCGACTTTTTTGGCAAAAAACAGGCCAAAAACGACTATTTAAAAAATAACGACGACTTTTTGCAATAAAAAGCGACTATTTTTTTATATTTTATGAAATTCATTGAAAAAGAAATAGGAAGAACGACTTTGAGCCAATCAGTTGCATTCCAACACACTATGGAGATTGCATCATACAGTTTTCAGCCAATAGCGTTTCGCTGCGGCGAATGCGTCAATCTACTGAGGTCGAATTCAAATGCAAAAATGTGCAAGCTATGTTTTAAGATTTTCTGTTGTGTGATTTTGTTACACTAAGTATTTTTTGAGTTAGTAAATAGTTAAAAGATATTGGAAAAAGCAACTAAATGGGTGAAAAAAGCAACTTAATCATTGTGCTGAGGAGACTATTTAGGCGACTTTTTTTTACAATTTAGGCTACTAAAGCAACTATTTTGAAGCAAAATTTGGATGGCAACCCTTCCATACAATTCATGCCAAACAATCCAGTTGCATCGACTTCAAAGAATGGTGTTCTAAGATGCCCTGCTTGAAAAGTGGAATATTGTAACATTGTAACCCTCTAACAGAAGAATGGATCGTGAGCTGTAAAAGCCAAGAGTGGTGGCATGAGGAATGTTCCAATAATGAAAATGGCATTTTTATTTGTGTCTATTGTTAGCTGCACAATTTAACACTTGAATATTACGCTACAATGCATTACATTTAAATTGATACTTAGTAGGATGTAAAAAAACAGTTAACATTTGTGAAACTAGGTATTATATTCAAAACATGAAATATGTTCAATCTTTTTCAACGTTGCCATCTTGCCCCTAGGTCAAAGTCATCTTGCCCCAGTACTGGGGCAAGATGACGATTTGTTAAGGTTATGAAAAAATAAAAATATCCTTCGTTATTTTTATTTGAAAAGTCAAATGGTAATATATTTAATACTACAAAGGACTACTTTAACAGCTAATGTAAAATTAATTTTACTATCCTTAAAAATAAATTAATAAACCACGAAAATTGTTAGCATAGTCATCTTGCCCCGATCTCCCCTAAAAAAGTAAAAGAAATACAAACATATAAGATGTTAAGAACAAAACAAAATACCTACTATTATACAGCCCGATAACGAATGTAGAACCGTTGCTGCGTTTTATTTATATATTTATTTTCAACAATAAAGCCATGCTTTAAAATTTCGTAAGTTGAATCTGGCAGTTTTTCCAAACACAATTATAGCATTAAACACCATTCAAAAAATGAAAATAAAAATTAAAAAAATTAATTTGAATTTTGACATCTGGAATTCAAATTATGTTTTTCGCAATCACGAGTGTGTGTGTGTTTGTGTCTGTGTGCAGGCATAAGTGTGTGGGTAGTTGTGTGTGTATGTGTAGGTGTCTGTATGTATGCGTGCGTGTGTATGTGTGTATGTACGTGTGTGTATGTGTTTGTTTGTACGTGCGTGCATGTATGCGTGTAAGTGTAGGATATTGACGCAGCCTGGAGATGGCTTTCGCTATAGGAGCAGCATCGTGAGGAGCCGTCGACGGTGTCGTCGGTGATGCTGCAGAAGGTGCTCGCGGGAAAATAAAATGATAGCACATCAAAACAGTCAAATGAAAGCAATAAGCAATCGTGATTGCTCAATAAACTTCTATCAAACAATTCTGTAATTTATGCAACTGAATTCAAAGAGGATTTACATTTATGAAGTTCAGTCAATATTATGCAATTGTTGAAAAAATAAATAATTCTGCAATTATATTGTTAAAAAAGCCCCTGATTAAGCAAGATCCCCCCCCCCCTTCCTTACTCATATTTTTAGGTTTTCAATAATTAACAATGTCACCAACGCACTCCAAATTCCAATTTGAAATTTTGCCAAGTTTTCGTCTTTGTCCGTACTTTAGGAAATGAGATTTACGTGAATTTCCTTTTTTCTCTTTTGGGAAAAAATTCCCCACTGAACCTCAAGAAGTGTGGTTATGCGAGGAACAGAGCATTTTTTAAAAAATATTTTCAATAGTTTGACCCACTTTATTTATTTATTTATTTAAAGAATTGGTGACATTTTGACAAACAAACTGTCAAAAGAGAGCTGAAAATGTTTTGTTTGTCTGGCAATTTTTTAATTTTCGATAGAATGATTTGCAGAAAATTTCATGAGCAAAATATCCCACAGTACCACGTTTTTGACGAAATTCATTTTTTCATGATTTTTAAAAAATCGAGAGTTTGACAATTCAAAAAAGTAAAAAATACAAGACACAGACATTGACTTGAAGAATACTCAGAAAGAAAATAACACTTGAAATTCAAATTTCGGCGTTTAAGATTTTGTGGGAGGGGGTCGAATGACGCCAGTTCTGTGTAAGGTACAGAAAAAAAAAAATCTCAAACTTTCGCAGTAAACAAGCAATAAAAAGAATACCATTACCAAACAAAGAAGCAATGTATTTAATTTTTCAATAAATAACACAGCAATACGAAGAATATCTGTGGTTAAATATTCAATACTGCTTATCTGTAAAGCACTTCATAGATCTAAAAAGCAATCACGGTCGCGAATCTTGAAAAATGAAGGCATTTCGTCCTGATAAAGTCAACCACTTAACTGGAAGACAGAAAAAGGGAATTTATTCGCAAAAGTCATGGATCGCAGGCATGGAAAGTGACGTTTCATGGCTGGAAGGGAACATAACGCTGCATTCCAAATAGAGATAAAACCATTTTTATAGCACTGACATTGGAATACGTGAACGGCCAAATAAGGACAGCGATTCTGTTCACCACGCACTCTACGAGAACTTTTAAAATGTGTTAGCGAGCGTTCGAGTCAACTTCACAAAAAAAAAAAAAAAAAAAAAAAAAGAAAAAAAAACAGTACAACATCATTTATTCAGACTAACTCAGCGGTTCCCAACCTATTTGATTGTGCGGCCCACCAGTTTTGTAGAAAACACGATTGAGGCCCACAAACGAATACATTACTTTCACAGCCAAAATTTATTTTCTGAGGGGGTGGGGAGGGAGGGGGGTTCCTGTTCGTAACTGGTCTTAAGTGTAAATAATACCGTACTAGGACTAAAAAAAAGAGTTCTGGTGATGTTAATCTCTTTCTCCCCTTATGTTGCACCACAGATATAAATATTTTGTACAAGAACAATTTTCAAAACAATTTTTAAGGAAGAAAATAATTTTATTGCATTCACTTAGCTGGCATAGTTGTAAGGAAACTCAAGAACAATTCATCAAAGTTAAAGCTCCATGGGATTTTTGGCGTTGTTTTTCCTCTCCGAGGGAGTTAATATCTGGACTGAAACTGAATAGTTTTAGTCTCAAATAATTCGCAGCATTCAATGCATTTCAATATTTTTTTTAAACTGCAATGAAAAGTCTCATTCAAATAGGTAGGTTGTCGAAAAGCCCCTCAAGTGCCTCAATTCACTAGTTAGTCGTGCCAGTTCAGTGAACGAGGAACATTTTTAACTTGCAAATTGTGGAAATTTTCTGATTCATTAGATTTCATCTTCAATTATAAGGGAAAGTTCGTAAGAAATATGAAAAATCTGAATCCTTTTAAGTTTCTTATTGGCGATGAGCCAGCGAGAGTTGTGACGGTATATCTAACAAGTAAATTTTCGCTAAAAAATGGTAATTAATACCCTAAGATTTATCTTGGTTCAAATTCTCGACCAGTGTCCACGGCCCAGTAACACGCTGTTCGAGGCCCACTTGTGGGCCGCGGCCCATGGGTTGGGAACCGCTGGACTAACTGGATTCAGACTAATCATTTATTCAGACTGGAACTAAAGGCAGTCCGGATGATCGAAAACTCGGATAATATTGAAAAAAAAACGAAACACGTTCTTAAATACGCATACATCTTTGATACAGCAGAAAACGATGCTTTGCAACGCAATTACATAGGATCGTTTCTCACAAACACTTTATCGTCTATACTGCGTGTGCAGGTAAAGGGTGGTAACTGTAGGGTTTTTTTTATTTTTTTTTTCTTTCATTTTTGTCATCTGTTGTACGTTAACTTTATTGTACAATCTTGATTTTTTGGTTTCCGCTGAAAAAAAGGCGCGAAAATACAGCATTTCCCTATTGTTAGTATGGAATCTGACACATTTCTTCAAATATCTCGAAAACTCATTTGTGCTGATACTGCCGTTTACGGCTCAGCTGCAGTGGGGTCGTATCTACGCCAATCTACGCCATGTTTGTTATAACAATAATTTATTGCACGATCTATGCTTGAGTTATATGTTTAATCAAAATAAAAAAACGAATATTTGGCGTATTTATGGTTCCGTTCTTGATATCATAATTTAGAATTATTATTTAAGTGATTAAGATTTCTTTTTCTTTAACTCTACAAATTTAATCCGGATAAACGGGAGCGGGTAAACGTGGTTCTACTTAGAGGCGTGCACAGGGGGGAAGAAGGGACACCTGTTGGCCCTTGCCTGAGCCTGAAGGGGGTCCGAAATTTTAAAAATTTCGGGCCCTTTTATAGGGGTTAACTATATGAAGAGACGTAGGGGTATATAATATGGAGCAGGGGTTAGTAAAAGTCATTTGTGACGGGCCCCAAAATTCCTGTGCATGCCCCTGGTTCTACTGTACTTATATTTGAAAATAAAGAGCTATAGGTAGGGTTATACCAGGAGCGTCCCGAACTGAAATATTTGGGAGGGCGGAAAGTCTCACTTTGCCGAATGGAATACCGAATTCCGCCGAATGATGAAATTTGCGCCGAATAGAATTTCAAATTCCGCAAAATTATGATAATTGTGCCGGATGAAACTCCAAATTTCTCCGAATGATGAAAGTTGTGCTGAATGGAACTCCAAATTTCTCCGAATGATGATGATTGTGCCGAATGGAACTCCAAAATTTTCAGAATTATGATAATTTTTTGGAGTAAAACTACAAATTCTGCCAAATGATGATAATTTTGCTGAATCGTCTCACAAAAATTGCCGAAAAAGGAAACTTGGGAGGTCACGGAGATCTAAAGGGATCTCCCATCGGGGCGCCCCCGAGAGTTACCATAATTTACGTAGGGTAAATCCGAGTACCTTCAACCAAGAGGGAGGTATCGGTAACTCTTTTGATCCCGCTTGGCTGACAAAAGATTTGGGGTTTGTATCCTCATATAAATAACAGCCGATGATATAGTAACCTGCGTGTATTAACAATGAAACTCGCGCCACGGCATGATAATTTGATAATATGTTTTGGTAATGTTTCACTTGCAGGGAAAGGCTTTATTGTGACAAGGCTGAAAATCGATCCGGTAACTTGACAGTTTTACTTGTGTCATTTCAGGGGAATGAAGAAACGAAAAAAAATAACGCTATCTACTGGAGTTTCGGGTTAATCCACTGGTGTTAGGGTTTAAATGTCAACTATCCAAATATCACCAAACAGGCAATGGCTTCGTTCAAATATGGAAGAGAAGAAGCAATTTTCACCCGTCATACTTTGACGGGCGACTTTCTAGTTTTTTATTGTTGTTGTTTCATAGAATTTCGGCCTTGTTTGGACTCAGTAGTATAGAACAGCCATAATAGAGCTTGAGATGAAGAATCTCACACATAATTTTATTTATAAAATTATACTATTAATTAATTTTGTATAAAACTCTGTTTCAATTCTGTGAACATTTTCCTTTTTGAATTTTCTTACTAATTTCGGGGAGGGTCCCGAACCCCTGGATCCTCCAATTGGCTACGCCACTGCGCACCTAAAAATAATTCACCGTGTAACCACGACTGTTTTAACTCCTAAACAACGCTCTTTTTTTTTTTTTTTGCAAATAAATTTGTACCTTCCAATTTTGCATGGTGTGAATGAAACCTCATGCAGCACCCCAAAGCCAAAAATAATTTTCCATTGAAAAAGGCTTTTCTTGTAGCCTCGAAACACGAGGCTATTATAATTCACGAAATGATTTCTGAAATTTTTGTTCTACAGCTTTGGTTTCTCATCATTTGTTGCCACACAAAGCATTTACTTTTTACTTTCGAGTACTCTTATGCGTAAAAACAGCTAAAAAAATTATTGCAATTTTCACCCCAAAAACATATTTTCACAGTTGGGATGAGTTTAACTTCTTTAAAAAATTTTATTCAAATGCAAAACTCATTCTTATGATAAAATTTATGAAAATCTGAGTCATGAGTCATGACCTTTTCTCCCAAGCGAGGAAAAATTATATGAATATGTAGGTCACATAGTCAGAATGTTACGGCAGGTGTTCCAACCTCGCAGAGGCATTTTAATTTTATTATCTCTCGCTTGGGTTGAATAAAAGAAAACGCCGTGGCTAGTCCTTTAGAACAATAAAATATTTCTCCACGTGAGTCGCCCAGAAGGCAGTGCGGTTAAGTCCAAGAAAAAGAAAGAAAAAAAAACTAATATTTTTGGTACATTTAACTTTAAAATTTTTAGGTTTATCAATTTGATCAGAACAGTATAAAAGGATTAACTGCATGCACTGCTTTAATATATAAGATGAACTGCTTTAATATATAAGATGATTTATGTCATTAAAATTTCCAAAATCAGAAAGCATTTTAAAGAGAGAGAGAGCTTATAACCTCAATTCTTAACCTCAAAAGTAAGAATAAAATATTTAATTTTCATTCAATTTTTAAAGATCCGATTTTTGTATAAATTAAAATTTTAGAAAACATTTTCGCTCTTTGATTTAATTAATCACTTGCGGAACCCCTGTCAAAGTTCTAAGGAACCTTAAGCTTCTGCGGAATCCAGGTTAAAGACCTCTGCTGTAAATCTTCGTTTTTGAGATGTTATTTCAACCAGCTTTCAATTGGACAGACAAATAAACCATATTGAAATGAACTTCCATGTATTTACATTACTTACGCAGTTACCTTGGAAATGGAAATATTTCAAGACCAAAAACTATTCCCACTAGCTACTTCGCAATACTCACCCAGCAAAGAAAAATCCCCAGTATATTTCTCATTACTATTCCTTCAAAATCAATTCCATCCCACCATTTCTTCGCTACTGAAAATGTAGGACACTCGAAAAAAGAATTAAGAGAACCCATTTCACTCGAGTGCGGGGAAACCAGGCGGTGTAAGGTCGTTGGCGTGGGTGGAACCGATTGACTTCGCGCTACTGAAAATCACAATGGAATTGAGACACTTGGACAAATATTTGATACCTCTTGATTTTGGGCAAACAATTCGCCAATGACGTAGGTGCACACGTTGCAATCTCGTAAACAGGTCCTCCCGGAGCATTTCCCAATTATTGGATTGCCCATATAACTTTTGGAAGAAAGTTAAATGTCAAGCAATTCAATGGACAGCAGTATTGCTAAGAGCAATATTATTTGTGCTTTTGCTTTTTGAATTATTGATTACAGGTCTGACATTAAAATGTTTAGTTTTGCCTGAAGTAGTAGAGTCTAGGGCTGTGGAGACGGAAGGAAAATGGATGGCCGACTCCAACTCCAGTTTTATTATATATATATATATATATATATATATATATATATATATATATATATATATATATATATATATATATATATATATATATATATTTATATCTATTTTTTCCCCTCAGGGGAAGGGGGGAAACTCCTAAACAGAGATTGGAGCATTAATTACATTTTATGAAATTTTCGCTTTGTACACTCCTGTTTGTGAAAATTGCAACACCATGAAGGAAGCATCATAGTTGAATGAAATTTAATACACAGTTGAGTGATAATGGTACAAATAAATGATTACATTTTCAAACCAAACAAACAATAAAAACAGATAGAAATTAGTATTTTGTGTGGCCACCACGCGCCGCAATAAGAGCTGCTACACGACTCGGCATGGAGTGAAATAAAGTTTGAATGCCTGCCTGCGAAAGAATATTCCATATTGTTTGTATGAGCAACCAAAGTTCGTCTGTCAAAGCAACAGGACGAGGATCACGAGCGAGACGCCGCCCAATGAAATCCCACACATGCTCAATCGGTGACATATCCGGGGAACATGCAGGCCAAGGAAGAAGCTGTATCTGCTGCGAATCAAGGTAGGATTTGACAGTCTTTGCGACAAGTGGACGGGCATTATCCTGCTGGAATACAGCCCCTGACAATCCTTGCAGGAAAGGAATAGCTTCGGGCTGTAAAACTTCGTTTATGTATCGGGTACTGTTCAAATTGCCCACAATTCGTAGCAATTGTGATCGTCCATGATATGCTATGGCACCCCAAACCATAACTCCGGGTGTTCGACCACTGTGGCGTTCGATGATGCACTCCGGAATGTGCCGTTTACCGGCATAGCGCCTGACATGAATTCGAACAAAATGGTGCCACAAATTGAAGCGGGATTCGTCAGAAAAGACGACCTGCCGCCAATCAGCATGCCAACTCCTATACACATTGGCCCATTGTAGCCGCAGGCGGCGATGGTTTTGCGTGAGAGAAATCCTATGTAAAAGAATTTTTGCGCGCAGCCCACTCTGCAGCAGACGTCTCCGAATTGATGAATCACACAATGAAACACCTACAACTGTTGTCTACTGTGCTGCCAATTGTCTAGAAGAAGCTGTGCGGTCCATCAGCGCCATATGCACCAGGTGTCTGTCATCGCGAGCTGACGTCACATTTCGGGGTCCACTTCCGGATTTCCGAGCTGTCCGACCCTCGTCCGTCCACCGCTTCCAAACTTGCATGATTGTACTGCTGTTACGTTGCACACGAGCGGCTACTGCACGATAAGACAATCCAGCTTCACGAAGGCCTATGATTTTGACCCGTTCAAACTCAGAAATTTGCTCAAATTTCGCTTTCATTCGTCGAAGAGGCGTAGTAAAGATTCAGTTAACGTTTACTCTAGCATATAACCACCGATAATCATACACGCCTCGCTACAGCCGTCTATTTATATTCGGTTCGATTCGCCTTTCAGAGTGCGCTGCTCAGCATACGCATGCGCTACCGGTCTGCAATTCTAATCATTTGCATATCATAGGTTACTTTACATTTCCTGCAATTTTCAGCTCACTCGCGTAAGTCCTTCGTGGTGTTGCAATTTTTACAAACATTAGTGTATTTTATTGAAAACCGAAGAACTACAACGTTAGAAATTCAAATTGAAAATCAAATGTTCTAATAATTGCCACTTTAAAAGTGAGATTACTTGAAAGTCGGCATGTTTTCTAACGACTCCGACTCCTTAACCCCAATATCAGTCCGACTCAGACTCCACAGCCTTGTTAGAGTCCCGCTAATCTGAATCCTGCTATTTCGAGTTCCTCTTAATCCGAGGTAGCGTAAATAATGTATTTTACTCGAAAGTTTGGCTTTTCTTCTTATGGCATTCTGGTTAGGGCTGCTTCGCTTTGCTTTGAAGATGTGTAATTTAAAATACATTTTATACAAATCTGTGTGTGTGTGTCTTCCTTATTTCTCATTTATTTAATTTCACGTAGACCTGAATTTTTGTCTTCGACTTTATTATGTATTCGTTATTTATCAAATGTTTTCTGCAATCTGAGTTGGTTTATGTTCCGATCGACTCGTACTATCACAACTTGACTATCAATAATGAAATGTTTCATTTAGTTATTTTAATATTTGTTCTTATAAAATTTTATCGATTTGTTTTGCAATCAGAAAGTAATTAATGAGAACATTTGTATTATGAGAAACATTTTGTATTCTAAATAGAAGGAATAAAGCTTTATTGCTATCACTCGGACTAGGAATTTTCTGGAATGGATACGCAGTGCTGTAGTTGTGTGTGAGGTGGAAGAGGGAGAGGGAGTGCTGAAATATTGGATTTTTTATTGTAAAAATAACGCAAATTAGTTTCAAATAACTTTTTCTCTTGGTGAGCGCATCCAGACCTCGAGGTGAGTTCTCGTAAAGTTTTTCCAACTACAGCACTGACTATAAATTTCCTAGGCATTCATCAGTTTCGA
Organism: Uloborus diversus; assembly: GCF_026930045.1. NCBI lineage: Eukaryota > Metazoa > Arthropoda > Arachnida > Araneae > Uloboridae > Uloborus > Uloborus diversus. The sequence goes on along the minus strand of NW_026558571.1, from coordinate 212,193 downwards.
AGGTCAACAATATACAAAGATTGATGTTTTTGAACTTCTAAAGTTAAAATGCAAATACTGTAGCACTCTAAATTCAAAAGGTTAATAGCTGAAAATCAGCAGTCGAGTTTAAAAGACGGTTCTTGCCAGCTAAACGTTTCAGTGTTTTTTTTAGGCATTTTTTTAAAGGCATAACAAAGGACAATAATGCAAAATAATAATAATAGCAATAATTAACATTTGTCATGCTCTTAGTAATTGCCCGATTTTTAATTCTATTAGTCTTGAATTTTTCAATCAAATTAATTCTTTGAGGGAATTGTCACGGAGATGCCCCAATCTCCTGAATGATTTCTTTCTTTTCCATCAAGAGAGTCTTTTGATTAAGTGTTCGTCTATAATCTTTCGGGTTCATATTACTGTCTTTGCTAGTTTGGACATTTATTTATTTAATTTATCTTCTTTTACAACTTATTCAGTCGTATAGATTTTTTTAACACGTTCAAAGTTTTAAATCTTGAGAATCAAATTAGAAATGTAAACCTTTTTTCTTTTCGCATTTACACGAAATCGTATCCGGATTTTGAGTACTGTGAGGTATTTGGCGTTGGCGTACTTTTGTACTTTTAAATCGAGCATCATTAGTTTTTGTTTTCCCTACGATTGTCACAATTCAGTTTCTATGATATTGTTTAAAATATCTATTTCTGCTAGAAATTCCATTTACGTGAACTCTCAAATATCGAAAAAGAAAACTTACTACAAAGCGTTGATTTTGTTGCGAAAAGAGACGAATTCCCGTTTTCATAGCATTGCGCAAATGCTACGGTAGACGCTAATACCCGTTAATGATGCAATAGAGATCCATCATTTCAATATCCTGTTTCTACGAAGAGCAGACAGGGGAAATTTTTATATCTCATTCAATTTTTACTCGACAGGAATTAGTAACAAAAAATATCCATTGCATAACACTTTTTTCTTTACTCATTATCGCTTGTTTTTGCTTATTTTTTTTATTTTTTCAACTCTCATATGTTCATTCCTTTGTTTGAACAATGTATTAAAATCTATGTTTTTTGTGTATATTCAGGGCAACAGACAGAGTTTAATTTCTTTCGAAAGAAGTGCGGGTGCCCTGTAGTCATCAGAGCTTTTTTTTCTGCATTACAAGCTTAAATGTCCAGTGGTGCTCACAGGGGGGAGGGGGATTAGGGTGCAAGTTGCGCCATCAAATTTCTTGGGAGATTTTTTTATTTTACTTTATTTATATGTTATTTCTTTCATTTATTTAGTTTGTGTGTGTGTATGTCATTGAAAGTCAGAACTTTTCTAATAAAATAAAAATAATATTAAATAATAATTTTAAAAAATTAAATAAAAAATATTGTTTAAAAATAAATAAATTGAAAAATAGAGCTAAAACTCACAAAGAAAAAGAGCGTTGAGAAAATTTGGGGAGGGGGGATTTGCGCCACTGAACTTTGGGGGGGGGGGGATGGGCACCCCTATGAATGTCGTCTAAGATGTTGAAATTCATATGAAATTGAAAAGAGATGCAGGAGCTCAACTCCCGTGAGCTCACATGCAAATTAAATCCTGGTAATAAGTAAGTGTTCTTTGATCATTTTAGAGCACGCTTTGATAAAGGGCTTTAAGAGGATTTTTTACGTCCGTTAACTAAGTAACATACATCCAAAAGTCTTTCGCATCTAAAGATATAATCTGAAATCGCAAAACATCTTATGACTTTTAAAAGTGTAGTCCAAAAAGTCAAAAAACGTACCGAAGATTAAATAGAATCAAACATTTTTAAACATTGTGCAACATCTGAAGGTACAATCTGCAATTCAAAACCTCAGAAAAGATCTAAATATGCCTTTCCCGACATCAAAAAATGATCCTAAAATCAAAACATTGTCCAGTGTCTGAAAATATTGATACGAACTTCAAAAACATCCACTTTTGGAGTAACAAAAAATTATGTACATTATAGTAAAAAATTTATATATATATATATATATATATATATATATATATATATATATATAATAGTAATAATAATAATGATAATTATAACTTTATAAGAAACGTGAAGTGTTAGAGAACACATAAAATTGAACTGAAATTCAAAAAATCTTAGAACGTCTGAAAATACTAAATCAAAGCTCAAAACAATCTCCTAAACAGGGGTGCCTACAGGGGGAAGGGGGTTTATGGCAAAAGTTGCGCCATCAAAATTCTTGGTTAGAATTTTTCAAAATTTTCAAATTTATTTATTTATTTATTTTTAATTCAAATTATTTATTTAATTTTAGTCTGTTTATATTTTGTTTCATTTATTTATTTAGTGTGTGCGTGTGTGTATGTCATTGGCATACACAGAATTTTCCTAACAAAATAATGATAATAATAATAATAATTAAAAATAAATAAATAAATAAATGATATTTTTAAAAAATAAATAAAATAAAAAGAGACAGTTAAAAATATAACAAATTAAGAAGGGAAAGACGGATGAGAAAAGGGGGGGGGCGGAATTAGCGCCATTGAACTTGGGGGGGGGGGCACCTCTGACTCCTAAAGTCAAACATGTGAGAAAAAATTCAAAGCGCTTCCAACGCTGTAAAAGATTATCAAGAATGTAAAAGTATGGATCGACGTGAGAATTAAGGTAAAAACTTTTGACAAGAATTGGAAAATAGAGGAACGAAAATTTCCCCCCGATACGTTTAAATTACCAATCAATAACAGATTGATTTGATTTTTTTTTTTTTTTTTTTTTTTTTTGTGCACAACTAGAAGGCCGAAAAGTAGATTGTTTACGCATTGCACTTCTATTTATAATGTTCGCGGAAAACCATCACAATGGTGCAAACACTTCTGATGTTAAAACATAGCTGCTAAAACTGTATATAGTATTTATCAACAAGTTCTGTTAAAGCTATTTCAATCCATTCATTTTTCGCGTACATTTCACCTTCTAGTTACTTTATTTATTTCATTTAGAAATCACTTTAAATATTATCCCCGGAATGTTTACACGGATAAAATTAAACATCAGCTTCAAGTGTATTTTATTCTAAGTGCTGGAAAATGTTATTGGTTTGGATTGTTCCACGCTTAAGTGTGTCATTCTTAGGGAACTAAAGATAGCCGTATTTCGTTTTTCAGAAGCGCAAGTTTCAACAGTCTCTATTGTTACAAGTCCGGTGCAACTCCAAGCTTTCCTTAAATGACGACACAGTTCTTCAGAAAACACAGCAGATTTATTTACAATTATGTACAAGAAACATCGTTAACAACTGCTAATTAACCATAGCAATTAGGCAAATATCAATTAACACCGTAAACTCAACAGTAAAACACGTATTTACATCAAAATACGCAATAACGCAGTGCGAAGCGCAACGAAGAACGAAACTCCGCAGTTAGAAAGCAAACCAACTCTCTCATTCACAAGACGCCCGGCGTTTTATACCGAGCGAAGAAATATTTAGAAAATCCTACAAAGTTCTACAAATTTGTCATATCTTCTTTTTTATTCCATTCGCAAACTTTATCGTTCCGAAATGGGGGGGACCATATACTTCAGTTGAATGTTAGGGGGTTGTATGTACAGTAAACTCCCGATTATCCGCGGAATTGGGTGGCACACGTGCCGCGGATAATAAAAATCGCGGATAAACAGCAAAAAGGCAATAATGAGTGACAGATATGGTAAAAAATGTCCTTCCTCAAAAACCTAGCTGTATAGATGCATATTACTTTCTTCAAACAGTGAAAAGATATTATGGGTATGGGGATATGGGTATGGGAGTATAGTTAAAATGTTTGTATTTTTACACAGCAGAACATAACATCAATAAATAACGAGCTGATGTGTGCATCACATTTCCTTTTACTCCAATTTAATGTAATTTTCTCATTTTTGGCAGTTTTAATGTGATTCAATAGTTTACTCTCTAAATATAACCAACAGTGGCCAAATTGAAACCAGATTTTAAAAAAAAAATCGCTAAATTTGTCGCTAAGTTGGCGACAAAACTTGGCGACCAAAATGGCGATATATTGCCAAGCGTCCGCCAAATGATAACACCACTTGAGTTTACATCGAAATTAACTACGATTTCCCCCCAAAAAGGGGCAAAAGACCCCCTTTGGAGCATACGAATGCTACCAAAATCGGAGGTGCACAACTGGACCCCACTAGGAGTCTACGTACGAAATTTCAACTTTCTAGGACTTACCATTCTTGAGTTATGCGACATACAAACGCACATACATATATATATACATACGTATATACAGACGTCACTAGGAAATTCGTTGTTATTAACTCGGGAATCGTCATTACGTAATTTCGCCTGTCTATACGTTCTTATGCATTTATCCACGTCTGGTCGAGTCGAAAAAAAACTCGATATTCATTCGGGGGTGAGTAAAATGGAAATTAAGGTGGATTTTTGAGTGAAATTTCTTTTGCAAACACAATACTTCCTTCTTTTTTTTTTTTTTGTAAAAAGAAGTAAAAAGTGTAAATACGATGAAGAAATCACATAAAATAAATAAAAAAGTAAAATACATTTACAAGTTACGATAAACTAAGATAATTTTAGATGAAAAATAATGGAATGAACGCCAAATTTAGGTGCAACAAATTAATTACAAAAATAATTACTATCTACAGAATTTGTAACACTATCAAACATAGCGAAGAGGACTTAATCAAAACGGAAAAATAAAAGCGAATTTAAATGTGTGTGTGTGTGTGTGTGTTTTTTTTTTTTTTTTTTTTTTTTTTTTAATGCGAGTGCTATTAATGTAAGTACTACCCAAGAAATAATGCTGAAAAACATTGGAAAACTCGTACCAGAAGCGACACGAAAACCGTACAGAGACGTACCTACCTACTCTCATGAAGCACCATTAGGAGATCATTGGTGGTCACTGTGACCTCCCAAAATATTTCCTTGTTCGACAAAATTTTGTCTAACGATTCGGCAAGTTTGGATACAATTTTGCAACATTGCAATTTTTTTAACGATGCTGAATGTCTATTCTCGTAAGAAAGGGGAGTAGATGAAAAAGGCCGGTTCTGCGACGGAAGGCTCAGCCGCTGCGCTTCCCAGATTCGCCTTTCTACCCCCTCCCGATAGCCGCCTCCCCCGCTGCACCTCCCAACTCACTCCGCCTCCTCCACCGCCTGCCGATTGCGCCTCCTCCGCCTCTCATCTCTTCCTCCTGGTTGCGCCTGTGACCTTGGGTTGATCCGCCTGTGACCTCATGGCTGCGCCTCCGTGTAATCTTTATGCCTTTTTCATCTACTAAGGGGTGCCCACGATAGGGGGGGCATGGTGGCTCCTATATCTAATATATAGAAGAAAGTATTGGATTCGTGCAAATTTTCGAATTTCGAATTTTGACGGATTCGAACGTTTTGAGGTGTACTGAGTCCATTTCGACTATTTTTGGAAAATGTCTGTCTGTCTGTGTGTATGTGTGTGTGTGTGTGTGTGTATGTGTGTCACGTCTGTGTGTGACCAGTTTTTTGTGGCCGCTCTACAGCGAAAACTACCGCATGAAATCGAACGAAATTTGGTACACATATGTGCCGCTATGTGAACTTGTGCCCATTGGTTTTTGGCGCGAATTCCTCCAAGGGGGGTGGAGCAATGGGACGTTTTTTGAGTTGCGCGTGCTTGCTATTCCTCAGAAAGCAACTGGCGGAATCAAACAAAACTTGGTCCATATGTTGCCATTAACAGGAACAGGTGCTGATTCAATTTTGGTGTCAATAACTCAAACGGGGGTTGAGCTATAGAATGTTTTTTGTCGTCAATTGTGACTGCTGTATCTCAAGAAATAATGAACGGAATCAAACAAAAATTTATCGGCAAGTAGCCCTTAGTGGGTATAAGAACTGATTTTATTTTGGTGTCAACAGCTAAAAAGGGGGTAGCGCAATCGCCTGTTCTTTTTTTCCATTGTGAGTGCCCTATCTCAAGAAGTAATGCTACGTTCTGGTTGAAATGTGGAATATATGTGAATCGATATGTAAACAGGCTTTGGTTCAATTTTGACACCAATCGCTCCAAGAGGTGTTGATTTTTTTTTTTTTTTTTTTTGCGAATAAAAATATTTTTATTAATGCAACAATAATAAAGATAAATCGTAATAGATTGTCGTCTGCGTATTTCTCGTGATTTTAATTGTATGGAAATGATAGGAAATATTATTCTATTCTATTCTATTCAAGAGTCACAACTGACTACAACTGTATTTATGTCGAGGACTGCATACTAAGTGCCTTGCCTCCATTATTTTATATACCGATAGATGGCAGCACCATCACCGGATCGAACAGTTAATGAGAATTTAGAACTAGTCCAAGAGCTAATAGCTACCTGGTGCTAGCACCCCCAGAGGTATCGTTTCACTTGGAGGACATTGAGACCACGAGCATATTTAACGTCGCCCAGTCCCCTTTAATGACGACGGTGGGTCTTCGACCAGCGAGGAAATATTATCTCAATGATTTAAAATTTTTAACTGTTGCCATCTTGCGTTTGTTAACAAATAAAATATTTGTAATTAATTCAAGCAAGGCTTTTAAAATAACTTTCAATTTTCGCTCTTTGCTTTGCTTTTGCAACAATTCAGACATTGGGATGGTCGTCAAGTTTTTGCATGTGTAATTTTGTTTTTGTTGGGAATATTGCTTCCTCATCAAGCATGGGGAGGGATCAGAAAAAAAAAATATATATATATATATATAGAAGAAAGTTTCGTGATGGCCACAACATACTAGTTTTACCTTAAATAGTTTCTTCTCCCCCTTTCTACTTTCCTCCTTCTTTTCTCCCCCATTTTTTAAAAATATTGATGTTACTTTGGGTTAGCAGTTTTCATCATTGTCATTGTTTAAAGGCGCTGACGACCTAGACGACCTAGGCGCTGCGCACCTAGGTCGTAGGTGCGCAGCGCCTGACCTAGGGGGAGCATGCCTGAGTATCAAACTTCTAAGAGACTGCAAATTCACTCTTATTATTTTTTTTTTGAGCAATCACGATTGCTTATTGTTCTCATTTGACTGTTTTGGCGTGCTATCATTTAATTTTCCCACCAGCACCCTCTGCCAGCACCACCGTCGAGCCGCTCCTCACGATGCTGCTCCTATAGCGAAAACCGTCTCCAGGTTGCGTCCATGTCCTACACACACACGCATACACACACGCGCATACAAACTCACACACCTACACACACACACACACATCTACACACACATACGAACACCTACACACACGCGCGTACACACACACACACACGCACGCACCCACACGCATGCGCTTACACAAACACACACGCGCACATATACAAACACACACTCGTGATTGCGAAAAACATAATTTGAATTCAAGATGCCAAAAATTCAAATATATATATATATATATATATATATATATATATATCCTTTTAACCGGATATAAAAATTTGTACAAAGATAGGTAAGGACGGCAACTGAAAGATTCTGTCCTGGCTTGGAAAAACTGAAGATCCGGTAGACCACACTGAGGAGACACGACACAATTTCACTTTCGCAAACAAAATTAAAACGATAACTTGAAAGAAAAAAAAACTATTTACGACTGTGATATTTATTGAAACGAAGAAAAAAAAAAAAAAACGAAAACGATGGGTAAGGAGTTCTTTTTTTAGAAAATTCCGCTTCTCTACGTTTCATGTTCTGATAAACACGTCCATTTGACATAAGTAAAATATCGTAATATGAAACTAGCCGAAAAAATCGTCATAAACAAAAGATAAAAGTTATCTCAACAAAGCCGCTTAGATTCCAATTTTCCAAGATTCCACTTTTCGGAAAAACGCCAGTACGCGTGATGACCAGGATTTCCACATGTTTCAAAGTCTCTGCTCCTGTTCCGAACTCTAAAGACGAACGTCACAGCGCGGGAAGCTGAGGGAAGAGGAAAACCCACGTCAAGAGGAGAGTGACGTAAGGATCTGGAGAAAGCGTGCCAGGCATATAATTTATCGCCATTATTGGCACTTTTTGTTTTCTCTTGGAACTTGGAATTCAAGTAAAAGCATAAAAATCGTTGTCAGGAAGAAAAAACTTGTTTTCTGAGAGATAAAAACGTGAATCTGTTTTTGACAGATTTAACGTTTCGCAATAAGGGATTATTTCCTAGAAAAAGTAATTAATTTAGTTCCTTTTCGAAATTAGTTTCGTTTTTGTTTGTGCGTTAATTTTGCTCGAGGGATGTTTTAGAATTTTTTTTTCAAAGTCCTCTTTTTCGTACACCCGTTAAAAAAAATAAATATAATGCGACTGCAATTTTAATTTTTTTACATTTTTGAGAATTTTAAGAAAGTTATAGAATTATTTCTCCTTTCTTTATGACAAAAAAAAAAAAAAGAAGTCAGAATGGGGCAATTTTATAAAAATGCCATCTTTTGCGATTTTTTTAAAACTAATTTTTTTGGAGTGATGTTTTAAATTATTTCAACTGTTATGTACTTTATTCAGTTACTTTATGTCAGCAAAGTGGAATGTATATATATTTTAATTTCATTCAAAATTTGGTCAATTTTATTTTAATAAATGAATTTAGAACACTTTTGTCATTCCATTCGGCATTAAATAACAACATATAAAGTTTAATTTTTCAAATCTAATAAGTGATAATTTATTCAAATTTTGTAGAATTTTTTTTCTGCCTTTTTTTATTATTTTTGCTTATTCTATCACTTTCAGTGATTAAAGGTAATACTTTTGAACGAAGGAAACAACCCAATATCCTGCAATGTAACTAAATTGTATGAACAAGAAAACTGTTTTAAGTTTTCTCACTAAGCCAAATGGAAATTTCTACATTTTAAAAGGAAATATTGGAAGGCAAGATAAGGACTGACCAAAATGAGAGTGGTGCAAGTCAAAAAATTTACAATTGACTTCAACAAAATATAATCGCAGCACAATTTGCATTGCAAGTATCGTAGAGCAATCCTATGGGATTGACATTTTTGAAGCAAAACAATACGCATTTCGTAACTTCAACGCAAAATATACGTTGTGGAAACGATCTTTTGCTCTGGAATATTGTATTTTTTAAGCTGAATTTAATGGTATAGTTGAATTCCCGAAAAACATTTTGAATGATTTTAAAACAGTGGCGTCACTACAGGAGGGGGGGAGGGAGGTCCGCCCCGTGTGTCTCACGTCTGGGGGGGGGGGGGAGTGACACCCTAAGTGGAATTGTAAGTTTTTGAAAAATATGAAGCTAAAATGCATTGTTAATACTACAAATTTAAAGCATTTTCGGGGGTAAAACCCTTTTATGTATTTTTGTAAATAAACCGACTTGAAATTTCGTTATAACACAAATGTAGTTGTTTCTGAATTGCATGAATTTCGTGTTTTTATGTTTACATATATTTTTTTTTCTTTTGCGTCTGGAGGGGGGGGGGTGGGGATGACCCCACAAATTACCGCCCCGGGTGTCACTCATGCTAAGTATGACACTGTTTAAAGTATTTATTAAAAACATGGTGACTGCCTGACATCTTAAAAACAAGTATATCAGTCAGTTACCATGCTTTTAATAATTTTTTTCTTTAATCGTTCAAAATGTATTTTAGGAATTTAACTATATCATTGAATTTAGTCTGAAAAATACAATATTCTGCGGGAAAAGATTGTTTTTACAATGTATATTTTGCGTTGAATATTACAAAATATGTATTGTTTTGCTTCAAAATTGTCAGTCGGTTCTCCGGAATTGCCCTATACAGTCGGGTCCCAACTTACGCGAGGGATGCGTTCCAAGACCCATTGCGTAAGTTGAAATTTTGCGTTGTGGAAAAGGGTATGTATATGAATTTTTTATTAACATACCCAATTATTTTAGACACTTTTAAACACCCTTCAAATTGCTTTAAACCATTTCGTAACTATATATTACAGTTTCTCAAATGTAGAACAGAATATTTACTTTATTTTTAAAAAAGCTGTATTATTCAACATAAAATACTGTTACGATGCACAAAATCAATAATCAATGGGGAGGAAGAAATAAAATAAAACTGTACGGTACGTATAGTATGCAGTAAATAATAATGCGCTGCACTGTAATAGTACTGTACAGTAGATACACTCATATTTATAACTTAAAAATTGAAATGGATTTATTCTGCGCAATCAGATTGTTATTTGTAATATATTTTTCAATAGTACAATTGCTTCGCCTTTACTTTTATAACGTTTCCATCCATGGTAACACACCTCTTCCAGAGTCTTTATAATACACAATACAAGAGCAGCTTCCAAATTCAAACTGTTTTGCAATTTTCGTAAACACTACTCTGAAAACTTCATATTAAAGCTAATTTCTCTGGACTTTTACGGATTGCCTTTTCTTAACTTTTAACTATACGTATGGAAGATATACTCATATCTAAATGTCGTGCTACCTTCGATTCCCTTTTTAGTTATTCAAACGTATCAAGAATCTATACCTTTTTTAAAATTGTCACAACCTTTCTCTTTTTCTTTCCATCTTCAATCTTTAACTGAAACAGCGTGCTTAGGTGACACAATATTTTATGGCTTTCATATTTGGAACTTAAAAAATAAATGAAAAATGTGGAGTGGTTATTTATACACACTAACAAAGCCATGTTTAGACTAGTGCGGTGTGGGGACTTAAAGTTAACGAAACCAATATTTTGTAGTCAATAACGAAGTCCACATTTAACACCACGATTCCTTTCCATATATTTTCATGTTACTGGCGAGGAATTCGCGTTAGCTCTAAATATTATTGCTCGTGAAAAATGCGCGTTATAGCCATTTCGCGTAAGTCGAATCGCGTTGTAGCGGGAGTCGACTGTTGACATTGCAAACAATACAATTTGCTGTATGCTTTTGTGCTCATCTTTAGCTGTACCAGTTACACAAAAATATAGTAAAGTGCAAGACTGCGGAGTCGGAGGAAAAACGACCAACTCCGACTCCGGGAATTTTAGAGCCTCGACTCCGACTCCGCAAGCACTGGTAGAGTTGCGGACTAAGATGGAAAACCGACTCTTGGAAGTTTAAACCTTCGACTCCCACCACTCCGACTCCGACTGTTTATCCCAAAATCAGCCCGACTCCGACTCCGCAGCCCTTGTAAAATATGTTGGCCATTACGAGAGCACAAAAGTTGCTCACTAACTTGAACTGCTGTTAAAATGAAAATGATAGTCGTATAAGTCAGTTTGCCTTGCCACGGATTGGACCAACAGAAAGAATTTTTTGTACGGCGTCTGACTTTATTTTATTTTATAACAGCTTCTTGCATGTATATGACACTCTACCCATCGTAGATGTAGAACGAGAGTGGTGTAAGTTCTTTAAAGTTGCTTCAAAACAAGTTACAAGTAACTTTTCCTTTTTTTAAAAGTTGTGGCAAATTGTTTTAAAAAGTACTTATCCTCATATATCTATACATATAATAATATATAATAGCCGAAATCACTGATCGAGCAACGGTCTGACATCACCAACAAAGAAACACGCAATTGAATGGATGTACTTATGTCCGTCAATTTTTACGAGTCCCAATCTTCTTATTCAGCAAACAAACGTTTTTACGCTCTCTTGAAAAGCAGTGAAAATGTGACTTACGTCAGTCTGCCTTTGAGGTACAGACATTTATAGGAACACGTGAAATTTGAAGGCTGATAAAAAGGGAATTTGCCCCCCTTCATACCATGACAGGTTATTTTCTAGTATTTAAATATACAAGTATATCGGGGGTGGATGCTACAACAACATTCAGTTTTTCTTCTTTTTTTTTCATTCTGGTTTGAAAAAAACTCAACAAAAGACTGTAAATTGATTTTAATATCATTAAACTACCATTCATTATTTTTATTCAGTTAGAAGTGTTCATATCTTCTTCCCATCAAAAAACTTTCAACCAAGCTAAAACATTTTGTTTTTTTCCAAATTTGCATCAGGACCTACTTGTAGCACTTCGTCCTCAGCCGACGAAGTAAACAAATCCTTCTCTTGAAATATTGATTTTGTTAGTCTTTATTTTATTATTATTGTTGTTATTATTATTATTATTATTATTATTATTATTTTGAGATAGTTTTTCTTCAATTACTCGAAGCTAAGTTGGGAAGACATACACCATTCTTATTCCAAATTTGCCTCCGCATCAGGAAAATGTACCTGACAACTAAATGTTATGTAACCAAAATAAATTTTAAATGCTTTACCTGGAATAAAATGAAATGATTGCGCAAGATGTTATTTGTTCACATGTTCGCAAAGAGCATTGTGTTCCTGTCTTTTCTGAGTAATCTCAATTTCTTCATTTTAAATTACAAGAGCGCAAACAGGATTTAATATAATGATGCAATTCATTTCACCAAACAATGTATAGTGGAACCTCGCTTACCTGCCCTCCGTTTGTTCTTGCCCCGTTTATACAGGTCAAATTCTTAGAGCTAAAAATATTATATTCACTTAAATTACTATTTTAAATTATGGAATTATAAATACGACAAATATTCGATTTTTATTTTGATTAAATGTACAACTTCCACGTAGGTCGTTAAAAAAATTACAGTAATCGAACAAACAACATGACCTAGTTTGAGTGTCAGTTCAACACCACTGCAGCTGAGCTATATTAAACGATAAAATATTTGTGAGAAACGATCCTTATGTAATTGTGTTACAAAGCATCGTTTTTTGCTGTATAAAAAATGTCTGCTCTTTGAAGAACGTGATTTGCGTTTTGCTTATTATTCGGATTATCCGGATTGCCTTCAGTCCCAGTTAGTCCGGAAAAACGAGTTTTTTTTTTACTCAGGGGTGCCCGCCGTCCCCCTAAAAGCAAGGGCACACACCCCTAAATATCGCAAAGACCTCCCAAAAACAAGAGCCCCCCCAAAAAAGTGAAAAATACCCCTCAAAACACCCCTCCCCTTAAAAATTTCAATGGCGCAGTCTGTGCCATGACCCCCTCCCCCTTAGGTGGCCACTCCTGTTTTATTGTTCGAAAATTCATTGGGATCCAAAAAAATTAGGTTTCTGTTTCAAAATTTTTCCTTTCTTTCTCTTCATTTTCAACCCCAGACGCAAAAAGGAGGGGGGTTATAATTTTGACGTGTCTGTGTCAATGTCTGTGGCATTGTAGTTCCTAAACGGATGAACTGAGTTTGATTTTTTTCCCCCGAAAAGCGACTTGATTTATATGGTTTTAGCTAGGTCTCATTTTTTTTTTATGACTTTGATTACCGAATATATTATTAGTGAAAATCTGCGCAAATTAGCATTTTTCCCCCTCAATTTTAGCAGTGAAAAAGTACTTATACGTTTAAAATACTAGTACAAATCGAAAAAAACGAATTTTTCTGCGTCGGGTGGAATTTGTTTGGAACTTTTAAATTACATAGAACTCGAATTATATCTTTTTTAAAACAAATTTTAAATGCAATTCTAAGTATTTCATTGTTGGCCGACAAGAAGAGAAAGTTCAATGATGTAAAAGTTTTTCGGATGTCAATTTATACTTGTTAAAAGGAAACATACTTGTAATTGAAGGGCTTGCTGCAAAAAAGGAGATAGTTCCAAATTTCAAAATTGAAAAAGTCTGGATTAAAGCTTAAAAAGCCAAATCACATTTTAATAAAACTTTTTATGACTTATCATTCATTTCTCTTCATTTTCAACCCCAGACGCAAAAATGAGGGGGTTATAATTTTGATGTGTCTGTGTCAATGTCTATGTCTGCGCTGCGGCATTGTAGTTCCTAAACGGATGAACTGAGTTTGATTCATACAAGGGGATTTATTAAAATACAAAAATGAAAAAAGTGTATCGATGTTTAATATTTTAAGCTCTAATGCAGACCTTTTGAAAACATTGAAATTGGGGCTACCTCCTTTTTGCAGCAAACCATTCAATTCACTTTTGTTTGTAAGAAAGGCTTTTAAAAGGATTTTCAATTTTCCTTCTTGATTCTGCTTTTGCGACTATAGCAAATGATTATCTTTCTTTTCCGTATTTCCCATTTCAACCAGAAAAAACTTACATTAATGTATTTGAATATTATATGGGTTAATTCCCATAAAACTCATCTTAATATAGGAACTGCGATCAGGGTCTTCTTTTTTCTTCTTAATTTTCAATTGTATATCAGTTCTTGTATTTATTTATTTATTTAAATAAATGTGGTTTCTTTCCGAAAACTGATTCGCCCGTTTTAAAACAGCAAGACAAAAAAAAAAAAAAAAAAAGAATGACGATTATCATTTCACCAAATGTGACTTCTTATTGGGTGATTTCACGGTCGACTATATTTTCCTCATTATTTCATACATATAGAAATTAATAAATTCATAAGGGCCGAAAGTTAAAAGTAAATGTTGCTGGAAATAAACATTCCATTTTGGTTTCTTCAAAAGTGAAAAAAAAAAAATAACTTTTTGAGCATTAATTATTTGATTTTTGGAAATCGAGATTACTTGAATCGAATTTTAAAACAGAATTAAAAAATAGCAAAGTTTTCGAGCTTCAAATTAAAAATCTCAACAGAATGGTGTTACTAAACTGCTTAAACTGAAAACGCTCGCTAGCAGTAAAACAATAGCGTACATAGCACCCCCGCAACCCACGAGGCAGGGCGGGCGGTTAGCGCAAGAGATGTGAGGGCGCACGCTCTGAAAAAATAACGCTATGTTAAATTTATTTTTAAAAAATCTTATGGGGGCGCACTTATAAACCTTGCGGGGGAGGGGGCCCATCGAAGTCTATGTACGCTACTGCATTAACGCATAAAATATGCTGGTTTACGGACATTTTCTGAAGCAATTCGCTTTATTTGCTTGTGATTTTAGAAAACGCATTTAATTTCAGTTTGCAACCGAATGAGATTTAAAAAAAGAGAGAGAGAGAGCGGGATGGAAGAGAGCTTTATGAAAGTTTTGCGGTTTTCCTTTTTTCGAAGTAATAGAAAATAAAATTTATTGCGCACACCAAAATTGTATTAACAGATTTAAATCTTGCGGAAACAATTCCGAAGAAAATCGTTAAGGAAGTACTCGCCAAAAGCTCGCCAAACAAGACGCGACGCAGGCGCAGTCACACCTCCAGAACGGCAACCATGTCGGGTATTGCCATATCTCAAAGCGGCGGACTTGTCCAGAGTTTGAAGGCAATAAAAAGAGAAAAGCGACCGCTGAGAGTTTAGTTCTGCTGAAAGCCGCAAAGAGTAAGCTACGTTCAGAGTGCTTCAACCGATATAATCGGTTGTCACGTTGTTAATTGCGAGCATTTGAATTCATTTCGCAGCACAATGCCTTCCGCTCCGTTGTTACGTTTCAGCGACAGCCCCGCCGATACCCGTGCGGAAGCAGGTGAAAGTGATGTCTGGAGTTCTGGAGATTGTCGGAAAATCGAACTTTACATCGACGAACTCGCACAACCGTATCAACAATCCCAGGCGGAGTGCACCAAATTGCAGCACGAGCCTAGTGCAGAAAGTATTCGTCCGTGTGTACCGCACTTCGAGCGAACATTTCGCTGTTCTGTACCCCGTTCGAGCGATTGTCACCGCGTGCCGACCACTGGCTAGCCTGAATCTCAAATCCTGCAGCGTGAAGCCCCTTCCCGGCTGTGAATTCCGAATATCCCCGAGGTCCTGCGAGGGTGTAGCCGTCACCTTCCGTGGAATCGAAGGAACCACCGACATGCAGATTGACGACTGGCTGAGGGCTTTCAGTGAAGTGAAAGATGCTAGTCAAAGACGGAAGAAAGTTTCCGATCACAGATTGCCATTACCTGTGCTGGAAGAGAGCGAAGAAGAAGTTACGGAATAAAATCGTGCCTATTCCGTTTATTTATTCATTCCCATTCCGAATTTCGTTCCTCGAAGAGTGGAAATCGAAAAACGAATTGACATAGCATTTTCCTTCTCAAGCTGTGATAAATCATTTTTAGTGAGTGGACTTTTGAATTTTTATAGTGCTAAACAAAGTGAAAAAAAAAAAGGATCCAGACAAGTTGCGAACTCATGTGAACGATCCTTTTTTCCAAAGGTTTTGTGTCCAGTGCCATCGTTTACCACGACTCGAATGTGTTTAGTAATAATCTTCCAGTGATTTCTGAAGTATCTTTACAAAATGTTGTTAACTTTTTATCGAGCACAAGTTACTGTATAACGCGTTGTTTTGGATGTTTGTATGAAAATATATTTTCCGAGAAAACCTTATTCCTCAAAACTTGAAACATTTTCACGCTCTTAAATGTTTTGTTGTAAATTTAGACCAAATGGTATTTTGTATTGAATCAATATTTCGGTTTTAATTGCTTGCAGATTTGATCGGTATTTAAAAAAATTTCATATAATTAAAAAAAAAAGTCAACAATCTACTGCATGAAAAAACATCTAAAAAGCGCGTAAAACAAATGAATGGTTCATCATCGCTATGTTCCAAATGCATTTAAAAATAATTCTGTGTATTTATTTATTTCATTTTAGCGTGCGAGCATTCCATTTTTTTAAATATTAGTGGTTACATTTTGGTAAAGAATTATTTTTCATAAAATTTTTGAAGTTATTTTAATGCAAGTACGACTACGCACCTGAGTTAAACTAAGTACTTTAATGCACATACTTTAAAATCGTAGTAAAATTTGTTATATTTAAATTTTGTGTTTAAAAATAGAAAATGTTTATTATGTACTATCATATTTCTTATTACACAGGTTGAATAATCATTAAATAATGCAAAAATTTTTTATTTGACCAAAATTACTATTCGTTCTAAAATTCAACATGGGTTTATTATTGCTTTTAAACCTGAAATGAAATAAACATTTTGCATTTCTGACTGTAAGTTTAACAGAATGTATTTGAAACATTTTTCAACTTGGCAGCTATAATTTTTTTTTAAAAACCATTCTATTTTGATACAATTTAAATTTTATGAAATTATTAAACAAGGAGTACAAAGTATATTTTTAACCACTAATAATTTGATCTGTCTGCAATAAATCTGTTAACTACTGTAAATAGTTCCTTTGTGATGAATTTGTAAATAACATTTATGTGCATCTCCAATTTTCATCCTGAAAGTTATTTATTTGTCTATAAATAAAATCGTTTTTACTGCTATTTTGTTCAATGTTTCTTTAATTGTAATTTTTGCCTTTGTGTTGCGCAGAAAGATTTTACAAGAAACTAGTAGCAAGCTAGAATTGATTTTCTTAAAATAAATATAACACGGTTTAACTTGAACTTTAATGTATCAGTTTCGACTGCAACTGTGGTTTTTCATTACACCTTCTTGGCCTTTCATGCTGTTTTAATAGGGTAAGTATGTAGAAAAAATAGGAAGTTTTGTATTTTGATGCTATTCGACTTAAGTTGTTAAAGGTCAGATGCCATATGAAATGTTGATAAATTTGTGCTTTAGTACGTTATTTTCGAATTATTCGTGAATGAAACATTTGTCACAAATGCATGGAAGTTTATACGATGAAAAACAGCTGCAAAAATTAAAACCGAGCACTGAATGACTTGAGAGATGTGGAATATTTTTATTCTCGGAGTATTTTACGAAATTCCTCTTCATATAAATTCGTTACATCGTTTTTGCACGAAATTTGAAGACTTAAACTCAACTGGTGCTGCATTCCTGCTTGAACAATTTGAAGATAACATTTTGACAAAAAGTAAGTAGTTTCAAAAAACATTTTTAGAACAATTTTGCAATTTTCGCTTCAAAAGGTATGTAGAAACATTTTGTATTAAAGAAATGCTCACGTGTGAGTACATATTAGCGAAAAAGAAATATTTATAATATGTTGGATATTAAAAACACTTACTCTACAGCTTTTTACTTCATAAGGCTTTTTGTCTTGTTTGTTGCCACTGCGAGTTGAATCCGTATAAATAAATAGAATGAAAATATTTTCAATTTTAGATTATTAAAAGATGCTGTGGAATTCGAACATTCATGTTCGATCGCTACTATCGAAAATAACTGAAGAAAACAAATATGCAAATTAATCTTAAATTAATTGCACAAGCGATGCTATGCACCTGAAAGCTATCGGACAATTTATTTTCGAGGATATTGAAAGTATTTTAGATTCTGGTGTTAACTGAATGACAAGAATCCAAGGATTCGGTTGTAAAAAAAGTGCACATTACTCTGAGCTCTTTCTATTGGGGTATGGTAATTGAATGTTATCTTTCTATGAAATGAAGTTACAGAAGAGAAACTTTCAACTTTAATACAAACTTTTTAGGAAATGTTGAATACTAGAACTTTTTTGAACTAGAACTAGTGCTGTAGTTTTGGGGGAAAAAACAGTTCGGGGGAACTTACCAGAGTTAGGGAGACAAAAAAAAGAGAAAGTGGTTTGAAATCAATTTGTTACTTATCTGTCGGCACTAAATGAAAGAAAAAAAAAAGAGCCTTAGATTTCTCATTTTTGTTCGTTGTTTTAACGTTTAAAAAAAACCCGTTGAATATAGTTTTAAATATAACAATTATATTTAAGGGTGAAATTTTTTTAAAAATGTCCCCCCCCCCTTTTTTTTTTGACTCTGTCTTGAAAGCCATTTACACGTCTGCACATTTTTACTGCTGCTAATGCCTAATGGCGGATGAAAAAGGTAAAACAAACAAATGCCGTTACTTATAACTTGCTTTGACGCTTAGTGAATGACGGTAATTTTTCATCGTGTTTGTGGGAAGCTTTCTTTTCTATTCTTCTGAAATTACATTACACCATAAACTGTCTGAAGCCTGTAATTTACCCCAAAGAAAACACGTGGAATGAAATATTTTACCTTTTTTGGTGGTAGTGTTAATTGCCGCAAGGTAGCGTATTCGAGCTCTGGAGTTGCGAATTGAAAAATCAAGATGAAACAATATGAGAAATCAAAGTTTGTTTGAAGATGTACTATTTTGATTCAAACCTTCATTTCAGAATTAAGGATGTCCGAAATTACTATTTGATTTAGTTAAATTGCATAGAATTTTTTCAGAGTGTACTTTTACAAATACAACTACAACAGTGACGAACAGGATCTGGGCCCAGCTAGGCTGGTCGCTGGTACTAGTCATTTTAGTACCATACGTTTTTGATTGGTAGGATATGATTCTCTAACAAACACATTATTGCTTTGAAGTGTCATAGTTTATTCTTCTCCACTTGAGAAATGTTGTTTTCAGGCAAATTTGTTGCTATTCATTTTGAGTAAAAATCGAAAAAAATAAGAAGTTTATATAAAGCGACAAGTTTTAAGAATATTAATGCTCTTGTGTGGTTATTTAATTTTTACAAGAAAAACATTTTTCTCTTGCCTTTTTTCCCCAATAAAATGCGTAAATATTATACCTTTGCCCCCCCCCCCCCCCTCCTGGGAAACATTGAAATAACAGATCCGAGTTTTAAGAAGGAAAAGGGGAAGTTCTGTGATCGCAGATCACACAAAGGAGTTCTTTTGAAAAATTCTTCGTTATTACAACTGTTCATATTTTTCCGATGCTTCTATTTTGCATCTAGGCATTATGTGAGATTTAAATATGTATATATATTTAATATTGGTATTTATTCAGCTGATCAACAACTGTTCAGATTCATTAAAAAATGAATCAATATTTTATTTTTCAAACGGTAAGAATGTCTTTAAGAATGCAGGTGATTTGTCAAGCAATTACGACTCCTTCTATTTTAGGAGTGTTTCGAAATTATTCCTGTTTACATTTTTCTTGAGAGACTTGGCATGCCGTAGATCGGGTCAGGGCTGCTTTTTTCGATTAAGAGATGTTTCAAATTTGAAGACTGCATGCTGGTGTTCTCGACTTCTCACAGCACGGAAACTTTCAAGCTTGTTTGAAGTTTCGTATTTTGATTATCATTTAAATGGTATTAAAAGAAAGAAATTCTAAAAGTTAGCCATGCTCTCCCTTTTTTCGCTATTTTCTATTTTTTTTTTATTTATTTATTTATTCAATTTTATTTATTGATTTTTTTAAATTTAAGCTATTAATTTTATTTTTATTTTATTTTCATTTCATTTCATTTTATTTGTTTAATTATTTTGTGTGTATGTTATTGGTGTAACACAGAACTGTTTTCTAACAAAATAATTATAATTTTTATTGAAAATAATTACATAAATAAATAAAAATTAGTTTTAAAGAAATAAATAAAAAGATGGCTAAAAAATAAAAAAGGGTAAATGGTTTGAGAAAAATTAGGGGGGGGGGGGTTTCGCCATTGAACTTGGAGGGGGAAGGGCACCCCTGCGAAATGACGCGTTAAGAGTCAATTCTCAATGTGATTTTTTTTTTTTTTGGGAGTTACAATAAATGTTTCGTCAACCGTGGCATCAATTATCGTGATTTCATGTCTCATCATTTTGCTCCTACTTTCTTTATTTCTTTGCCTGTTTAGTTGTATAGTCTAAAAAACGTATCAGTTTAAAGCAATGGTGCCAACCGATTTTTACCCTACAGGCGGCGCATTTCATGTTAAAATATGAACAGGGTCAACGAGCAGAGGCATGCACAGAAATTTTGGGGCCCATCACAAATGACTTTTACGAACTCCCCTCCATATTGTTTACCCCTTCGTCCCTACATGTAGTTCAACCCTCATTTTAAAAATCTTGGGCCCCCTTCAGGCTCGGACCCGGGCCAACAGGTGTTCCTCCTCCCCCCTTGTGCACGCCCCTGTCAACGAGAGGATATGTCAGTCTAGTTACAAACTACGGGCCAGGTCCTTGGAGAGCCTAGGGAATCGACCAGTATAAGTTTAACAGTTTTATAGGAGAAAGGGGGGCCCGAAGACCAAACTGAAAAGAGGTCCTCCTTTGCTCTCGGTGGCCCTGAAGATGAATCTCGCGGGCTAAAATACAGATAACTTTTAAATATATCTTAATCTTTTGTATTTTACGAGGAAAACCGTGGAAACGGAAAGAAAATCATTAAATCAAGGAATTGTTTTTATCATTACTAAATGCATTTTTTATGGATACGAAGTAGCGGTCTGTTTTTAAGAACCAATTTCTGATTATTTGGCGCCAAATTTGCATCAGTTATTCTTAAAATATCGAATGAAGATGATCAGTTGTTTTGGAAGGTTCCAGAAGATAGTTTTTGGTTCGTAAAATTCAGGGGAGTGCACAGAAATTTTGGAGCCCCTACTAATGACTCTTCCGGGTCCCCCTCCATATTGTTTACCTTTATATTTCACGCCTAGTTTGAAATATATTGGGCCCCTTTCAGGCTCGGGCCCGGGTCAATAGGTGTCCCTTCTCAACCCCTGTGTACGCCCCTGGTAATATTGGACATTACAACGGGCCTCATGGATCAGCTTCGCTGGCCGTTGAATAGGCACAATTGGTTCATAGCAACGATCTTGCATCGATATATTTGTTTCCTCTTTTGTAGTTTCTGGTTACTCTCTTAGATGAGTTTCCTCACCCCCAACAAGACAAAACTGCAAAGACTATTGTCCCTTCATTTGAATTGCTTACTGAAGTCTCCCGGGGCCGACAAAAATTCTGCTTAAACAATTTGTTTTAAATAATTTTGTTTCAGTGCATTTTAATACAGATCAATCATTATGGAGCTAGTTTAGTAGAGTGCGGGGCATGGCAGGATTCTTAATGAACGGAATATACTATAAACTGTTTGAAGAACAAACGCATGATAATTTTCCAAATTCATTTGCTTGAAGAGATCTTCTAACTACATGGATTACGAACTTTTCCATATGTTTTCTCATTGATTATTATTAAAAAAAATAAAAAAAAAAAGAAGAAGAAAAGAAAACGTAAGAGGAAAAAGTAGTAAAAAAGTTTTTTTTTTTTTAAGTAAGACAATTTTTTCACGAAGAAAAAGCTAATTTCTAAGGACTAACTTCAACGTTCTCAACCAGGAAATCCAATTTGAAAACAGGAGGGTAGAAAAAAAAAAGAAAGAAAGTTTGAAGCGTAATAAAGCGCTACATTAAAAACATGCCCAAGACATTAAATTTTTTTAATAATGTAAATCTGAAGCAATTAATGAAACTGCAAAGACATGAGCAAGAAAAATAATGAATCTTGCGCCTTAAGTTAAAATGACAAAATTATCCAAAGGAGTAAGTACGACGTAGTTCTGTTCAGCTTTTGAGCCAAGCTAATTCATTCTTTTTTCTTTTTACTCCCTTTTACAAAAAGGGAAGTATTGTATTCGCGAAAAAACTTTCACTCAAAAATCGACGTTAATTCCCATTTTGCTCACCCCCGAATGAATGTTGAGTTTTTTTTTTTTTTTCTTTTTCTCGACTCGACCAAACGCGGATAAGTACCTAAGAACGTATAGATATGCGAAATAACCATTTTGACGATTCCCGGAAAAAAAACAACGAATTTTCTCGTGACGTCTGTATGTATGTGCGTATGTATGACGCATAACTCAAGAACGAAATATCCTAGAAAGTTGAAATTTGGTACGTAGACTCCTAGTGGGGTCTAGTTGTGCACCTCTCTTTTTGGTTGTATTCAGATGCTCCAAAGGGGGTCTTTTTGCCTCTTTTTTGGGGGCAAATCATTGTTAATTTCGATGTAAACTCATGTGGTGTTATAATTTGGCGACACTTGGCGATATATCGCCAGTCTTTTGTTCGCAAAGTTTTGTCGCCAACTTGGCGACAAATTTGGCGATTTTTTTTAAATTTTTTTTTTATTATTTTAATATTTTTTAATTTAAATCTGGTTTTAATTTGGCCACTGTTGGTGATATTTAGAGAGTAAACTATTGAATCACATTAAAACTGCCAATAATGAGAAAATGACACTAAATTGGAGTAAAAGGAAGTCATGTGATGCACACATCAGCTCGTTTTTTTTCTTTTTTAATCAAAGTTTGGTTTCCTTTTCTCTGGATATCAAGGGCGGACTAGCCCATCGGCCCGAGAGTCGATGGGCCCTCAAGCCTGACCACCTTTTTTATTTTTTAAAAAAATTATTACATTTTTTTTTAAAAATTTATTTATTATTTTTTTTAATTTTATGGTGCAACTCCCCCCTTCCCCCCTCTTTTTTTTTGCACTCACAAGCCTGTGCAACTTCACTTCGCTTTTTTTTTCTTTTCTTTAAACTCGTAAACCTGTGTACCATCGTTTTTTTTTTATTTATTTTGTTTATTTTTTAACCATCTTTTTTTTTTTTCTTTTTGCACTTTTTTTTTCTTTGCGCCCTTTGGAGGCTAAGGTTGGCGCCCTCTTGCGGGACCCAGTTCGCCCCTGCTGGATACACTTTAGTACTGTTATATTTTTTCGTCAGAAAGATCAACTCTTCTGTCTATCCAGTTGAATAAATCAAGTACATCATTTTCTGAGAAGTGAGCGATTGTTTAAAGCAAAGACATTAATTCAAAACTAATGGTGTTCGACAATTTTATTCGTCTGATCCTCTGTCCGACACGGCGCGACGTGTGGCTCTTCCCATGGTATTTTTCGATCTGATTCTAGACTAACATTATAATTCAAGGTCGTTGTCTGGCGATTTTCGATTTCTCAGTTGTGTGGATTTTTTAATGAGCTCAAATACTGTCTGAGTGTCTGAAATAAATGGCAATTAATTTCCATACTTTCAGTGTTTCGCCCCCCTGACCTTCTCCAGCTTGTATGTTTGGAATATTTTTGCTGAAACTCAAATTCAGAAATGGTTAGGATCAGTGGCGTAGCTAAGGAGGGGCGGAGGGGGGGTCCGCCCCGGGCGGCACTTTTCTAGGGGCGGCAAATTGATGCTTTTGATGCGGAAAAAAAGTGCATGTCAATGCAAAGTTCAAAATAACTTTTCTGGGACATAATGGACAAATTAAGTATTTCTGTAGTTTTCAACTATTCCAAGAAAGTGACAACACAAACGAAGATTTGTGTGGCTGAAGTCATTTCAAGCCAAACTTTCCAGGAAAAATATGCGTGTTTCAACACTCAAATTTATGATTGAAAGCTCGATAATAGAAAAATTCTCTACCTGATTTGAGCCGCACTTTTCTTTGTTTGTGGTGTCATTTTGTTGGAATAATTAAAAACTAAAGGAATACTTAAATATTCCATTCTGACCCAGAAAAGTTATTTTGTCATTTTGAGTGCATTATGAAAAGTGCATTGTATTTTTTTTTTTTTTAATTTGTTATTTAGATTGTAGAGGTTAACTTCAGAAAGACGAAAACAATGACCTTTTCCAATTTTTGTTATACGAAAAAGCTAATATAGGGTTTTAAGAGAGTTTTTTGAAAGCCTGCTAGTGAAACAGAAACTTCCTCCTTTTTTACATCAGGAAAATGGGGACAAGAGTAAGAGAAAGAGGGGAGGTATAAAATGTTACACGAAACATTTTATTGCTCATCACACTTTATATGTGTCAGAGTTTGCTTTGATTTCCCAATCTTTACAAGAGTTCTCTTCTTCAAACGAAGTATAACGGATTCCCGTTTTCTCACTTTGAGAGTAAATAATCTATCCGACAATTTTGGATCACTTGTTAGTCTATTCCTTATGAAAGGTAAGCAAATTTCATTTTTCAACCACTGGTTTAGACCCTCAACTTATCCAAACATAACATAAAATGCGTTTTAAAGTAATCAGTTTCAAATAATTTCGATTGGAAACCTGCCCCACCACCACTCTGTATTCTAACAGTGCGAAAATATTTTTAAGCGGGAGAGCGCTTTAATAACTCATCCCTGTTTCTGACATCAATGAAGATAGTTCAGAAATACGTTTTTAGACCTCAGTATTGAAAAATTTCTGGATAGAGCCCCTTACCCTGCCGTTTCCCCTAACATAGCAAACACAGCCAAAAAATATATATTTAGGCCTTTGATTCTGAAAACTTTCCTGGCGAAAACTGCCACCTCTCTTCTAAAGTCTCAGCTTAAAATTAGTCTAGCTTAAAATTACGTTTTCAAAGCTACGATACTTCTATATCAATTTGTGAAAACAGCATTTGAACCCTGACTGTCCTTGATCTTCTGACGTGATCAAATATAACCTAAAATACGTTTTTAGGACTTCAGTTTTGGAATTTTTCCGAGAGAGACACCTTAACCGCCCTCCCTCTTTCACCTAACGTCTCCAACGATTAAAACTGCGTTTTGAAAACTTCAATTTTGAAAAGTTTCCGAGGGTAGAACTCTTTACCCCTTTTCCTAACGTCTGCAAAAATTGCCCAAAATTTTCTTTTTCAGAAATTTGCGTGAGTAGGAGAGTTTGCTAACCACCTTCTGACAGATAGTCTAAAATGAACTTCAGCTTTATAAATGATTTTTAGAGGGAAACCTCCCTCTGTCCCCTCTTCCTCCTAACATTATAAAACAAAACCCAAAGTCGGATGTCAATTACGGAAATTTTTCAGGAAAGAAACGCCTGGCTTCACAACATTTTTTATGCCGTTAGGTATCCCCTCAACGTTACCAAAGCCAGCCTCTAGAATTTCATTTTTGAGACTTCAGTGAAAAAAAATTTCTAAAGAAAGAACCCGAACCTTCCCCTTTCAACCAAACCACCGAAGATTTCCTTAAAATTGATTTCAATTTTGAAACACTTCAGTAAGAAACCTCAGCGCCCCTGTCTCTCCGAGCTTAAAATTTTCGCATTGAGTACCCGACCAATCCCGATTTCTATGACTTCTCTTAAGTAGCCTAAGCTGCATTTTAAAATCGTAAAATTTTCTTTCATTACCCACCGATCCCTTAACGTCAACAAAAAACCTCCCTAAAAGATACTAATTTTGTAAAAAATCTGGAGCAAGCCCAACGCGCCCTTTCTAACAACTTCACTCAAATAACGGTTTTTTACTTAAATTTAGCAATTTTCTCCAAGTGTGGGCCCTAATATCACCCACCCTTTTTTTTTCATCTGAAATTATATAGAAAATAATTAACACTTATTTTTTCTTCAATTAAATTTTCTAGTTTAAAACTTTGACCGTTTTATGTAAAAGCTATTTCACAACGAAAGGGTGGCAAATTGAGGAACCGCCCCGGGCGGCAAACACTGCAGCTACGCCACTGATTAGGATATGACGAATATTGGGAAGACGAATTCACTTTAAAAAAAAGGAAGAATAAGGAAAGAAAGGAAAAATTATTCAAAGAGTTATTTTATAGTATTTGATATTGTATCTTAAAAGGGGTATGAAAACAAAAATATGACCGAAAATTCAATTTCGTGTAAGTTTCTAAAGGTTCATTTGATTTATATTTTTACATTTTTTTTCAGCATGTAAGCGCCCGAAGATTTCATTTTTATGTGACACAATAATGTCACATCCCCTCCTAAGGCCTTCGAATGTGACGGAGTTCGCCCACCTCCCAGCACAAGGCTCCCTCCAAAATAAGAACTAAACCTTTATACGATCCACCCCCCCCCCTAACTCAAATATTCAGTGGCTCAGTCTGCATCATGAAGCTTCCTCGTAGGCACCCCTGACTAATATATCAGTTGAAATACACCTCTAAATTTTAGTTTATTTTGCTGTGCTTCTTCAGATGTTAATTGCGTGACACAAAATCCCTGACTTTCTACAGGGTGTCCTGAAATAAACTAACTGTTTTCAAAAATTTATAACTGGAAAACGGTTAATGACAAAGAACAAATTCTTGCAGAAAATTCATGTGGTGGGCAGTATATGTTTTCCCTCAGAGTTCCAAATTTTAGTTCAAAAATGTTTCAATAAATGGCGCTGCACATAGTAAGCCTGTGAGTCGAAAAAATTGAAATTCACCGATTTTTCCTCCGACATCTGATTACAGCCGACGGTTGTCATTTTGAAAATATTATGTACTTTTGTTCATTGAAAACATATTTCGAAAATTTATGATGCAATTTTCTATCTTTTCTTTTGATATACGGGCTTACTATCTACAGCGCCATCTATTGGAAAAATATTCAACTAAAATTCATGAATTTTCTGCAAGAATTTCTTTTTTTTTTTTTTTTCATTTACAGTTTTCCAGTTATAAATTTTTGAAAACAGTCAGTCTTTTTCAGGACACCCTGCATGTGAAAAATTATTTTTGAAGTTCATTAAAAGAAAAAACTTGTGTTTTTACGCCTGATAAATACAGCAAAAAATACTCCACAAAAATTGCGTTGACATACTTTGGGGCTACAAGAAGAAATTCAATACAAAAAAAGGGGGAGGGGATTTCTCGCGAGATTTTGAAATTAATATTAATTTGAATTTAATTAGTCAACAGCCACGCACTAATGAATGGAATGAATTCTGATAATTCTGTTTCTCCCTTAAGTATATGCTTACCTTATTTTACTTCTGTCTTCTAAGAGCGTGCTCATTCTGTTTTGATTGCTTTCATTTGAAATCTTGCTCTAGCTCTTTGTATTTCTCTCCTTTCATTTGCTTTCCAGCTCCAATATCAGCACATTCCATTTCTCCTCTAAAATCGTACTCATTCTATTTCTCTCCTCTAATTTGTTTTCGAACTCTAATATCATGCGCATTCCATTTCTCCTTTAAAATCAGGTTTTTCCTATTTCGCTCCTCAAATGTGTTTTCCAATTGTAATATCATGCGCGTTCTTTTCTCCTCTAAAATCGTGTTCTGCTCATTCTATTTCTGTTTCTTTCCTCTAAAATCCTGCTCCTTCTATTTGCTCCCAGAGCCTCCGAGAGCCATGTTCTGGCTCTTGTCAGTTGGATAGGACTGGCCCAACGTGTCCCATTAACCCCTGCTGCAGATAAGGCACTAATTTTATACAATTTTTCAGTAATTCTAATTTTATTATTAAAAACGATTTTTTTTTACGATAAAAAACAATGGGAAGCATTTTATCATTTTGTTTTTCTTTCTTTCTTTTTTTTTTTAATGAAAAATTTCGGAGGAGCTTTGAATCCTACAAACCACCCCTTGCATACAAAACAGCGCTTATCCATATAGTATATATTTATAATTAGTAATCTTTAAGGAATGTCATAAAAATAGACCGGTTCCATTCCATTGTTTTGAATAAGAAAAAGCCTGACAGCGCAGAAGGACTGCTGCCATTTCCTGCTCTTGATGGGAGAGTGACTAACTCTTGTCAACTCTTTTTCCCAGCACGCGATACAAAACCATCAACCGGGGAAAACAATGAATGATTCAGAGATTTGAGGAAGGGAGTGCTCATCGTCCGAGGGTCCAAAGCTTAAGCAAAGCTGCACCAGATACACGAAGTCGACCATTTTGTATTTTTTCTTCCTCGGTTACGATTATTAGCAACGAAATGTTTTTGAGCTTTCACGGCGGATCAGTAGAAAAGCAATTCGAGAACGCTTTCAAGTTGTGTTTATTACATATTGCTCACCGGCAGAAATGTTGGCACACATCAAAAAGGAAATCTGATAATAATTTATTTGAATTCTGAATTAAATGCTTACTACGCACAAAAAATGCACTAAGTTAATTTACACAAATGGAGCGAGGTGGTGTGCAAACGGGACAATCAATAACGAGACGTCTTCAAAACTTCCCAACATAACTTTTTGAATATACTATGATTTGAGTATAAATCAAGTAGAGGCACCTTCCCCTTTGAGCAAGGCGCACCCCCACCCCATTAAATATC
Organism: Uloborus diversus; assembly: GCF_026930045.1. NCBI lineage: Eukaryota > Metazoa > Arthropoda > Arachnida > Araneae > Uloboridae > Uloborus > Uloborus diversus. Next base: position 183,546 of record NW_026558571.1, on the reverse strand, counting down.
GAAAAGACCCCCATAAAAAAAAGTGAAAAATACCCCTCAAGCCCTCTACCTAAAAATGTCAATGGCGCAGTCTGCGCCATGACCCCCTGGTGGACAGCCCTGAATCAAGTAAAAGTAGTGTGCTTAAATTTTGCTTTTCTCCGATGCTGCTAGTTTAAGCTGTGTCACTAGAATCGCCGGACGGTGAGCGACATAAAATTTATTATGCTTCGCGTCCACAAAAATTAAGTCCGACATATACATCTGTTAAGTGGAAAAATATGAACTACCAAACACGATATAATAAAAACTTTCATGTAATTCTTCACCAAAAGTTGAAGACGTTGATGACTTTACATACACATCATCTTTTGCCATATCAAATTTGACGTATCAACTTTTGGCAAACGTCCACAGATATAAATTGGCTAATTAAACTTGTTAATGCAACCTCAGAAACCTACGTTATTCTTTGAATGTGACATAAATAATAAGTTATGTAGGTTGGAGGGCGGAGGCTTTGAACAATTTTTACGAAACTCTACATATTTTTTATTTAGATGTTAATTACTATTTTTTCAATATTACATGATAGAAATAACGTATTTCTTCATCCACTCATAAGCCCAAAACCAATTAGACTTCAAAAAAGTATCAAATTATATGAAATTAAGTGTGAGAGCAATTTACTCAAATAAGCTTAAAAATTTGACCAAAACAAAGCTTATAAGCTAAATCTAACATATTCCTTTAAATATTAAAAATTCATTTATAATATTAGGATCAGATTAATCGACAAAAGCCTTACAACTTAATTTTCTCAAGTTTGTATCTAAGAAGAAGAAGAAAAAAAAAAATACATACTTTGCTTAGCTTTTGCAGCCCGAATAAAAATTTTTGTACATAATTTTTAAAAAAAAAAGTTTTTATTTGATTGTTCTTTTGGGTATAGCATTCGATGAGGGGAGAAAAAGCAAATGAACTTTCAACACAAGAGCTAACATGTCATTGCGATGATGTTTGTTTTGAATTTCTACCGTAGCGCTTTGAATTTTAAAGGCGTTTTCAGAGAGGATCACGTTTTCAACAATTTAAAAAAATAAATAAATAAATAAATAAATAAATAAATAAAAATTTAAAAAAAACGTAATTCCTGTATCCGAGATCTTCTCACGTTTCATGGTAATAATTTAAACTTTTCGCGTTCATTTGAAAGGTGCACGTGCTTTAAAACGACACACGAGCACTGTAAGTATAAAATATTTAACATCATGTTTTCCTCTATAGTAGGATTGCTGGGAGGCACATCTCAGCGTAATTTAGTTATATACTATGAACTTTTCATAATATTGACTGTAGTAGCTGAAACACTCGCACGAGAGAGGGGGGAGGATGACTCAGATTGTTCCATTAAACTTTTCAAGAGGTTGTGTTCGGCGTTTTAGCTGCTTTTGTGGGACATCGTCCTTGGAGTGATGCTTTGAACCCTAGTAGCACACATAACGTTTTTTAAACGGTTTAAAGTGGTTGTACCAACGTTAACAACCACTTTACAACGTTTATAAAAACAAATGTGCTATTTAAGCTTTTGAAGGGATTAGCCATCGCTCTGAGGAGGGGAGGCAGCTCTGCCATTGTTTCCATTTACTGTTCTAATTTTCGCTTCATTTTTAGACAGCTCCTATTCAGTCAATTTTACAATTTCAGTTGTTATAATGACTTTTTCAACATTTTTTTTTAGTTTTGTATTTATGTAATTTTCGTATAGTTGCGCTTTAATCAGGCCCGTCATTTCGTTTTTCTCCGAGGGTGGAGGGTGTAACTGAATACAAATTAAATTCAAAAACAAAAACAAAAAGCAAGCCCACCAATGTGTAAAAAAAAATATTTTTTTAAGCTGGGGTGGAGCAATCCCCCCCCCCCCGATCCCCACAATGACGGCCTGGCAGTAGTGCTGTCTTGTTGTTTCATATCTCTCCCTACTTCTCTCACTGTTCTTGTAGTCATTATAACCGGGCCAAAACATTGAACTTTAATACTATTGAGCTAAACTTTAGCTCAATATTTTTTTAGCTACTAAAGTAACTCAATTAATACATTTAAAAATGAAAACTATGCATAAAATGCTACACAGCTCCAAATTTCACTTTTACTATGCATAAAATATCTTTACAAACTACTCTGGTATTAGAGTTATTCAACTGCATTTGTGAAGTAGCAATAAAAATAACAAAGTGAAAAACTGATATCGAATTTAGCATCAAATTTCACAAGGGGAAGGGGGGGGGGGTCAGAGTGATAGAATCATTCTCAGCCTTTATAACAACTGTTTATATTTTTATTTTATTAATATTAGAAAATTTTAAAAAATGAACAGTTTGAGTGCATTTTCTATAAATAAGTGAAATTTTTCAAAAAAAAAGAAAGAAAAAAAAATATTCTAAAATTTTTATTTTGAAAACAAATGTTGTTTAATTAATAGCATTTTTTGCAACATTGCTAAACTTTACCAACTGACAATAAATCAGGGGTAGATAAAGTGGGCAAGCCCTAAACTTTTGAAATTTCTTCCTAGAATCAAGAAAAATGTGCATATAAATAATATAGTGTGAACTATATTAACAATTAAGCTTTCAGATATAATTTTGATTAAAACACGTTTGGCATTAATACAGAAAAAAAGCTTCTGATTTCGTCTAGGAAAAACATACTTTTGTTGCCAAATTATAATGACTTTTTTGCTTCAGCTACCGAAAATGGCAACGGAAATTCAATTAACTCACAGAAAAAAACATTCTCTCTTCCTCTCGATCTATTTTTTTTTGTTTTCGAATACAAAACAAAATCGTGTGGATGAAATGTCCTGCATTTATAAGTTCTCTGACCAGAACAAGAGGAAGTCACGATAGTATTTCCTGTTAGACAAGAGTCGTTATTTTAGAAGATAACCTAAGGTGGCCACAAGTTGCAGCATGCTAGAAGTTGTAAGCCCATTATTCTCGCAAACTCGGGAAACAATGTTTGATTTGATGTGGGGAGTGTGGGAAAACGATTCATACACACAGCATGTCTTATCCGAACAGATAGAAGTACGTATACTATAAACATAGACAAAAGAACTGCTTTTATATTAGATACTTTGAATCTGAAAAGATGAGTCGTTTTTTTTTTTTTTTTTTTTTTTGGCGGGGGTAGGGAGGAGACACAGTTGCAAAGATGGAAACAAAAATTGAACGATATTTGATTGCTTAGGTGGAATGTGGTAAGACCAAGAGTTCTTTGACTTTTGCAAATGGACTTGAGGGCTGGTCTGTTTAAGTAGCTCAACTGTCCACATTATACATTATCGATCGCTGTAAAGCCATTTTCCGGATGTAGGTCTTCTTTATCTAGGACCGGACCTATAAATTTTGGGCCCTCCCTAATGATGGTACAACAAAATCTGTTGGGTCCTTGCCAGAGGCCAGCAGTCTATGTTTGCAACGTTAATAAGCCTTAGTGAAAGTCTTTTTTTCAATTTCTTGGGCTGTTGTGCCCTTTAAGGACATGCCCCCCCCCCCCCCCCCCCCGCGCTGCGAGGTCTGCGGGTACATAAATCCGGATCTGTCTTTATCCATTCCCAAATATTACGATTTGTTGCTTTTGATTCTTACCAGTAAAGCACACGATAGTGCAATAATGAAAAAAATCGAAATAAGTAGCAATCAAACGAGCATAGTAAAGCATGCTTTAGGACGCATAAATTATTTGCCTTTGTGCTCCCGTTATTGAAAAGTCAGGTCTTAAGTCTGCCGAAATTTTAAGAAAAGTCGCCAAATTTAGCAGTTTCGGTGGGTAATGGAAGACACCTTTCACACGCTTTGCTGATGGATGTCCTGCCTCACGCAGACGGTGAAATCGCGTTAACTGTGCTATAAAAAAAAGGTCGGTTTTTCATGATTTCTTTTTAAATAATAGTATTGTTTTTCATTTATTTTCATTTTTTTATTTTTAAGTAAGATTCTCAGGAAGCTTATTACGCATATTTCTGAGAATAAAAATTCAAAACTCATGTACTGCAAAGCTCATTGGAACCCCTATCATATCAAATAATGATATTAGCAGCATGTTCCCCACATGTGTTGCTAGGGATACCACGGCAATGGCACGCGAGCTCGATAAAGGACCCGGAAGAAAAAAAATTGATATGGTAAAACTTACATTTTTTTATCAATTTTTCTGAGCTTCGCAAGATTAGAAGGGGTCCGATGCATGATCTGGCAAGTGGGCCCCAGAATAAATATGGATCCCGTAATTGGTTGGCAAATTATGTTTACAAACCAATTCAGAGCCTTGTAAAAGCCTCCAGATAAGCTCGACCGATACTACATTGCAGTCCTACCAATAGGTTTCAGTTTTTCCAATGGTTTGGCGTCTCAGCAGACCCGTCGTTTCGAATTTTTCTAGGGTGCGGGTACACAAAGGGTATATAATAAATGCACATTTTATCGGAAAACAACAAACACCTTGCCCATTTGAATGTAAAATATTAATTTTTGAAAGCCAGGGAGAGGGGACGGGCAATTTACCTCTCCAGACCCCTCTAAATGACGGATTTACGTCTCAAATTGAAACTCCTGAACAAGTTTGATGCCGGACTAATCTCTTGATAATGCGACGAACACAAAAATGTTTACTCCCGTTATGATTGATTTTAAATTACCTTGCAAAAACATCAAGAGACATACTAATGAATGTTTGGTTGAAATCATCAATTCTTTAATCTTTCCGAAGCTCGGTTACGGATTTTATGCAAGATTCTAGTAACTGAAAAATATTTCGATCACCAGGGTAGTTATCTCTTATGTGGGAGAGGGAAATGAAAAGTTTTTCCTTCTCTCTTCAAAGCAGGTGAGCAAATTGCTGACATCGCACAATCTGAAAAAGCCATTAAATGGGCTGAGGGAGAGTGTTCCCATTTATTTGGACCATTATGTGTCCCCGGAGAATAATTTCCCCATGCACACTTAAAAACTTAGCGATCAATAGCGCGGAAACTTTCTTTTGCTGAGTTTCAAGCATCAGCTCGGCTGATGATTTCGTAATTCGCAATCTGTTCCATTCATTGGAACTCACTTTTTATGATATGGAAATTACATGTTTTGATTTCGTGCAAGTACTTATTATAAAAACAGCGTTTATACACTTAAAGTTCGACAAAATGTATTCTCAAATGCTCACATAAAAGATAAAATGTCTTCAAGGCTAAAAAAAACATCATTTACATGCCCATTACAAGAATTCATATTTTTTATTTTCGAAAGAAGAAATCATTTTCGATGGGAAAAGTAAAAATTATTAGGGGGGGGGCACTTCATTTATTTCCCAAATGTGTTACATAATATCCCATGATGAATCCGCTTTCTTGAATTTGTAATCAGGGGTGCACCGAACTTAAATTTTTGAGGGGGTGGAAATTCTTAATTTGCCGAATGAAACTTTAAATTTCTCTGAATGATGACAATTTTGCCGAATGGAACTCCAAATTTTGTCGAGATATGATAATTTTTCCGAATTTTACTCTAAATTTTGCTGAATGATGACAAGTTTTCCGAATCGTCACATAAAATTTGTCAAATAAGGAAATTTTTGGAAGATCCCATTGGCCTCCCATCGGGGCGCCCTTGACTCTAGTTAGAACTTGTGTGGTTTCAAGACCAGTTCTGGTTAAAATATTCTTTATTCATTCTTTATCTTTGAATTTTAAGCTTAATTTAAAACACAGTATGTACAAGACAAAAAATCTGTTCTTTAATTTAAATTTCAGTTGTTTGTGAATTTTGACTCTTTGATAAACGTTTAATTATATAAACTTTAATAGCATATTTGTTTTGTATCTAAAAAAATTATATCGTTCTGTATAATTTCTAGTGTTGAAGCAGGGAGAGGGGACGCTGTCCCCCTAAATATTTGCGTTTTTTTTTTTTTTTTTGTAAATCTGTTTTTATCGTAATAACCGTAAAAATAATGCAAATGTAATGTAAGTTGGTTTCAAACCACATTATTTTTAGTTTTAAAACTTAGTACTTGAATTTCTGTACCTCGAAGATGTTGAAACGAGTTTACGCTCTTTTATTATCAACTGGTCCAGGTAGCAGTGGCGAGGTAGGTTTTGGGGTCAAAACCATAGCCCATGGTCAAAACCCCTCCCAGACCCCTTGGTTTTAACACATATTGCTATTACTAATAACGGTAGTTTAAACATATGTAAAGACGGTTATGACCAAAGAATCCCACCCAGAAAGTGCCTTCTGGTTGCACTTATACCAGGTAGTGCTTTGTGGGAAGCAACAAAAATTTCTTTCAAACTTTGCGAAAAAGCGTAAATATTAGCATCACATATCAGGAAAAAAAGTTCTAATTAGCACTTATTTTATGTTGTATTCTGAGTTTAACAAATTTTCACAACAACAATATGCCCCCCAAGACAAATTTACTTATCTTTTCAGTCGTCATTTTGTGATATATTAGTAGGCGAGGCTTGGCAACGCATTAGCAAATGAAATTAGTGATTCATGACCAAAGATGGACACTAACGCGTTACTGTTTTTCAAAAGAAAGTTGCGGTGTTTTGCAACGCATGAATTCCAGGTACCGGTAACTCGAGGCCCCCATGAGGGACAGGGAAAGGAGCGCTCTGCATCATTACGGAATGGTGAATCAAATAATTAATGGGTGGAGGAGCTAAATAATGATAGATCCAAGTCGTCTGGTGCGACGGGGTTCACTTCTTGGAGACACACTACTTTCAGAGGATTTTTTTTCCTTCATAATTTACTCGTATGTTTGTGTGAGGAATTTCACACTCTCTGACATTCCAGTCGAGGAAAGAAAGTGAATCTTCTTTACCACAACAGGGCTAGAAATGCGGGGTAACGCGTAACTCCCCCCCCCCCACTCTGCAAAAAATACCTATGCGTCTCTTCTCTTCTTCCATTTCTTCCAAAATCATGCCACTCATTTCCTAATCCGACTAAAATCCATTTTTCCACTTGAAAGATCATTGAAATCTATTCTATCATATTTAAAAACTGCAAAAGAAGGGAAAAAATGAAAAAACATTTATGGTTTTAGTCCTTGAGATTGCATTTAGCCAGTATTTCTTTAAAAAAAAAAAAACATGTAAGAGTTTTATTTAAATTTACATGAAAATATGCAAACATAAAACTCTTTTCAAATTTTATTTTCAAGCATTAAAATTTCCATTAAAATGCGATACTGCTTGTAAATTTAAACAAACAGTTACGTCTGTAAATATTGACTTATTACTTTAATTTTATTTGTTAGTACCAAGGAAAAAACTAAGATAAGGGCTATTCATTATATCAATAATAAATGTTCAAGCTTTGTCCAGTGTTTGTTTTAGGAAACCTAAATTACGTCATTAAAAACTAGTTAACATCATTGGTAAATTAAAATGAAAAGAGATGTTAAATAACTTTTGTTCCTTCAAATTGCAAAAAAAATCCTTTAGAGAGAACGGAGACGCTTTCCCCACCAAGGATTTTAACCATCAACCTACCTTTTGTTCACCCACTTCTCATGAACGGATTTATGGGGGGTATAGGGGCAATGTCCCCCAGTTTTGGGAGGACTTTATATAGTAACAACACGTCTTCCAAAATCTTAAAACAAAAAAATCATGATTTTTTTCTTTTTTGAATAGTTCAATGAAAATGAAGAGAAAAGCGAATGTCCTTTTCTGATGAGAGAAAAGAAAAGGGGGTGGGACGAACATTAAATAAAAATAGTATAGCTGTCACTGGGGTGTTGAAAATGTGTCAAAATTCACTATTTTGGACTGAAAAACCTTTTGGGCAAGTATATGAATGAAAATATAGGCTAAACGAGCTATACATTAAGTTGCAACACTTATATTAATTGACGATTATTTCAAAAAATTAGAACCTAAAGTAAAGGGGGGGAAACTCCCCCCCCCATTAGCGCTAACAGAATGATCTACTCGTTATGATTTGTGTCCACATTTCAAGTATATTTATGCATAATATTTATGTTCTTAGTAGATTAATTAGCCTTTTGAGAAATTCTAAAAAACAAAAAACATAGTTTTTTTCCTTCTCTCTCTCTCTTTTTTTTAAGAGAGAGAGAGAAAATAAATACTACCACACACTGAATAAATTTCAGTTATCTGAGTATTCTGATTAAATGAATCTTTTTACTTAGAAGGAGAGTACAATTTTACTTACTTTATAAATACTGTTTAAAAAGTAATGTAAGTCATAATCATCTAAGTCTAATTGAGTCAGACCTTGTCATTATTGAAATCTAAATAATTGAGTCATCAAAAGTTTTGGAAAAATTTACTGAAATTTTATAAAAGTCTATAAAAAGCTAACAAAGATCGGTAAAATCGTAAAAATCCTTTAACCGTAAAAACTGACGAATTTTCGTAAAAATTACAAATAAATCTAGCAAAAATTTGCAGGTAAGAGTGAATTACAAACAGGGCCGAATTTTCCTATATGGTAAACAAGCTATTGCTTAGGGCCCCTGTTTTGAAGTGGGTCCCTAACTCCCCCCAAAAAAATTCATGATTCGTTCCTTAAAAAATGGAAATTGCTTGAAAAAAATAATTTAATTTTTAAGTGCTTGAAAACCTTGAACATTTGGAAAAGTGGCTACAAACCTTAAATTTTAAAATTTAGAACAAATGGTAGAGGGGGAGGAATGCCAAAATATGTCAAATTCAGCTCCTTGCCACATCTTGTATCAAAAATGTAAAAATCATGGTGCTCACGTTTGTAACATATTGTTTGAAATAAATTTTTGTGACTCACATGTTTCATATCTTGCTATTAATTCAATCCCAAATGCAAAGTTTTGGTAATTCTTTTGGTGTTGCTTGCTTTTTTCTTACTTCTGCATATTGTCAATCTGTTTAGCCCAAAAATAAAATTACACTCTACTTCTATTCCTCTTTGTTTTCTGTTCCACTTGTAACTGAATAGAAGTTGTTGTAATGAGAAATCTATAGTTTTTTTTCTTTTAAATTTAAAATAGCTATTTCTCACAAAGTTAGAACAGGACTGTAAAACTTTACACTCAAGTATTAAAATATCAGAGACTGAAAAGTACAAATGAAGTGCGTTAAATAATTTTATTTATTCTAGAGTCCTTGAAAATAATTAGATAAGTCTTTGAAAATCCTAAGCAAAGTGGGCTCCAATTACTTCTACTGCATATTGTTAATCTGTTTAGCCAGGAAAAAAAATATATACACTATCTCTGTTCCTTTTCGTTTTCTGCACTACTTATAATTAAAAAAAAGTTGCTGCAATGAGAAATCTATAGTTTATTTTTTCTTTCAAACTTAAAATGGCTGTTTCTTACAAAATTTGAACAATACTGTATAACTGTATAATCTGGTTATCAATTTCTATGTCTATACAATTAACCTTTATAAGGCTTCAAAATGCAGAATTTTATATCCATTTTACAAAATTTCCTCCGGGGGAGAAACCCCCGGCCGCTTAAAATTGGAGCCCTGCGTCACTCTCTTGATAACAGCTCTCTATCTTTAGGTCAATTCAAAAAGGACAGCATGAAAACATGCGTTAATGAAAACGACACACAAAAAAGTAAAGCATGGACTTATGCATCACTGGAAACAGACAAATACATGAGAGTGGGGCGGGGGGCAATAAAAATGTTGCTAAAAAAAAAAAAATCCTGCCCTCCCCAGGAACTCAGTCCTAAATCCTATGCCACTTCTACACTGACTATGGCTATATTTTATGTCAGGTGCTTCAGAACTGAAACTGAAAAGAATATGTCAGCCGCTATCGCTTGACAATGGGGTCGTTTCCAAAATTTTAAAAATATTGTTTTTCTGAAAGAGCATGCTTAAAAACATAGGATCTTGCCATTTTTTAAATAATTTGTTTAAGTTTAATATTTTTTAAAAAATACTTAAATCGGTGCGCTCTCATAGTTTACGCTTCTACCGATGACATCACAAGTGATGAAATGCCTTTCAGTGTTGCCATTCACAGAGCAAAATATTTAACTTGCAGCTTTACTCCCGTGTACTAGCAACGATATGGTTGATAGTAAGCGTAGAACGCAATATTAATTCGCTTCTTGATTATCATAACGTGGAAACGTGATAGAAAGATAAGCCACAAAGTGCATCATTTGTGACATCATCAAGACCACGCCTTGCTTGAAAAATCGGACATTTTAAAAAATGAATTAAAAAATAACTGTTGGGAAAATAAAAGTATTTTCTGGGTCCATGATTTTTTTTTTTTTTTTTCTGTTTATTCTATCAATTTCAGTGACTAAAAGTAGTTCTTTTGACTGAAGGAAACAGCCCGATTTATCGCTTCAGGAAATAACTAAAACTGACTCATAAGTAATCTGTTTACAAACTTCATCTTCTTAAAAGTCTATTGTTTGGTTCTGACTTCTGATAATTTGGAACTGAGCCATTCCATGTGACGGAACGGAACATTTAGAGTAGTTTTGATAGTACATTTTGTTTTATAAATACAAATAAAACAAACTTGGATTATTATTTTATTTATTTATTTATTTATTTATTTATTTATTTATTGATAGCAACAGTAAGAATTTTTCATAAATGTTACGTAGAACATTAACAGTTATCGATTTTAACTATAATGATTGAAGAATATGCAATAAAATGCCCGTTAAGGAACGGGGACTCGTATATGTACCGTTCCGTCACAGGCGGCACTGCATACCGTTCAGTTATTCTTTTCAAACTTACTAACTTTTGATGTTCTACATCAGCGGTTGGCAACTAAATTGACTGTAGATTGACTTTTTAAGTTTGGTGAACACAAAGATCAACGGGTAAGGTAGGGGTGGAAGGTGTTGCACACTCATGGTTAATTTGAGACTGTGCTAACTACAAATTGTAGGTTAACGCCGATAAAAGCATACTATTGATATTTATTAAAATGTTGTTTTTAAACTGCTAAAATAATGTTATGTGAAAACTCTATTAACTTTAATCAAAATATTTTCAAACAACTATTAGTGCTTGCTTTAAAATTGATAAAATGATGACAGTAAAAATTCCAGTGATTAAACTTAATTTTGATCAAGAAAATTATGTTTTTATTAAGCACTTTTATTGTACTTGGCCTGATTGTCACGGAGTAATCTGAGGCTTGGCTTTGCTTATATCTCAGCAACTAGACCACTTAAAGACTTCTGGATTTCACTAAATGATTTGCTTAATCATAAGGTACAACTTACCGCTGAAAAATTAAAATTCTAAAAAAAATTATTATTTCGGTTAGGATGGAAAACTGCAAATTTCATTTAATTTCTCCATTAAATGTTTAAATATAAAACCCATTGTTGCAGATTTTGTTGCCTTGTGACAGTAATGTTAATAGTAATCATAATGAAAATTTTAAATCAAGGCTTCTCTGGACATAAAAGTTTTGTTTGAAAACGAAAAACTTTAAAATAACATAATATTTTAAAAAATACTAAGCACTTTTCATAATGCTCTCAAAATGACAAAATAACTTTTCTGGGTCATAAAGGACGATTTAAGTACTCCTGTAGTTTTCAATTATTCCAAGAAAAAGACTTCTCAAACGAAGAAAAGTGCGCTCAAGTCATTGCAAACTGAACTTTCCCATTAAGAAAAATAGTGCATGTTTCAAAACTCAAATTTATGATTGAAAGCTAGATAATTATAAACCATTCTCTACATGACTTGAGCTGCACTTTTCTTCGTTTTAAAAGTCTTTTTCTTAAAATAATTGAAAACTACAGGAATATTTAAATTGTCCTTTCTGAACCAGAAAAGTTATTTTGTCATTGTAAGTGCATTATGAAAAGTGCTTTGTATTTTTTAAAAAATTCTGTTATTTAAGCACTTTTTAAAAACTTGGCCTGTTTGTCATGGAGTAATCTGAAGCCTGCTTTTGCTTATATCTCAGCAAAAATACCACTTATAAACTTCGGGATTTCACCAAATGATTTTATTTATCCTAAGGTACAATTTAACGCTGAAAAATTAATATTCTAAAATAAAATTAATGTTTCAGTTAGGATGAAAAACAGTAAACTCATGTAATTTCCCCCAGTAAACGTTTGAATATAAAACCCATTGCTACAAATTTTACTGCCTTGCAACAGTAATGTTAATAGTAATCATAATGAAAATTTTGAATCAAGGCTTCTCTGAAGCAAGCATGAAATGTACGCTGTCATTGCTGTCGTAGGATTTTTATCCTCACCCACGCCAATGATCGATCACGGGGCTATCTTGTATGTTGTGGAACATAAATTGGTTCGGAAAACCTTAAATTCGGCGAAAATTGACTAAAAAAATCAAAATTTTGATTTTTGTGCTTTGCTGTACTTCAAATATATCTCTTCCTGACGCAAAAAAAAACGCTTAGCGATTGGGCGTTTTTTACCAAAGTTACGACTGCGTAAAGTTAGCACACAAAATGATTTTTCACAAGATTCTCTCGTCAAACTCAGCTGTTCAGATGGAAACAAAGCAGGAAAAGTTAAACTTTAATAATCTCTCTTATTATTTTTAATTAAAACATTATTGTATATTGTTATTTGGCAGCGGTTATACTTAATTGTTACTAATTATACAGATTCAGTTTGTTTACACGCGTGATTCAGTCGTTTTGTTGATCTTGATAATATTTTATCATTTTACGCGAAACGAAATTTTCTCAATTTTCATACCTACAAAATGCTCCATGCGACACAATTTTTACTCAAATGACACGAAATTCAAAATTTAGCCTCATGTTTTACCAATTAATAAAACTTGGTATGCATTATAGAATCTAATTTCAGGAAGCTTTAAAAAAATTCGACTAAAAATTACTAGCCGAAGAAATTTAGGAGAATTTTTAGCGAAGTATTTTTTAAAAATTCAGAAAAATAAATTTTTTAAAGGAATTTACTAATTAATATCAATTTTTCTTCGTAATGATTTATCATGTGCTGAAAAAAATAGCAAAAATGCAAACATTTAAGTTAAATGTTAAAAATTAAATTGAGCATTTTAAATTTAAAAAAAATAAATTTTTAAATTTTAAAACCAGTTAGAGCTAGTTTTTCTTTTTTTTTTCTTGTGATGCTCTGTATGTTTATGCCTAAATACATATGTACACAAAATCTTAGGTCTCTAGTGTGAAAACTAAAAAAAAAAAAAATAATAATTTAAAGTCCACCGTCCCCTAATATTTAAATGAATTAGCACTGAAAAATTCTGTTATATAATATATACAGTGGCTCCTAAAAGTATTCGTACACCTACGACTTTCAATGAAATAGGCCCCATGCATTGGTTAGAATTAATATTTCGGGATAGGTTATTTAATTACAAGATCTATGATCTATTTTTAACAAAACTACACGAAAATTTTTAATAAAACATTAAAACTTAATTTTTTAAACCTCAAAAACCAAAAAGTGGCAGAAATTTTATCTCACAAAAGTCTTCGTACACTTTGAAAAAATGTCAAAAAATTAGTAAATAATCTAACTTTTTACAAAATTATTATTTAGTAGAATATCATACAGTATCAACAGCAGCTTTTAAACGTGTGGGAAAAGATTTCATTGTTTTTTCTTTTTTTATGCAATTTCTGAGTAAATGTTCAGCTGCTCTTCGAGTCTTACTGTTTCTAGTTCGCTTTTCGTTTCAATGGTATATTTTCGTAATCTAGCCGTCAGATATCTCCAAATATGTTCCATAAAGTTTAAATCTGGCGATTGAGGAGATATTTCTAAGTTTAAGGACAATTTTTGAGGCACCAAACGCAAACGTGTAGTTCTTATCGTTACATTGAAAAAAAAAAAAAAAAACAAAGTTGTTTCCGATAACCAAATTTTGGGCTAATAGTTTAAAATTGTTTTTTAAAATATTTAAATGATTAGCATGGTTCATCATTTCTTCTAAAAATTCTGAATTTCTATGCACCCTTACACAAGAACACCTTCACCGTCCTGATTAACTGATCCAACTAAGTTCTTAAGATTAAATTCCTCATTTTTCCTCCTATTGACACATATACAACAATTTAACCCAAAATATTGAATTAATTTTCATCTATAAGTAAGACGTTGTTCCAAAATGTTTTGAGCTTATTTATCATTGATTTTACGACGGAAAGTGTAAGCATACTGTTTTTCGCACGAACAAGAATATTTCTGCATGAAGATGTCCCCTTTAATCCAGCTAATCAGAGAACTTGGCGAACAATTTTAGGTAAAAATTAAACATAAAATGTTTCTTTCAATTCTGCAGAAACTTTTTCAGCACTCAAATGTGTATTTTTCACAATTTTTTTAACTGTAAACCTCCAATCACGCTTTGTTAACTTTGCCAGTTGACCTTTTCTTACCTTGTTTTCGATCCGATTCTTGTCTTTAAGTCATTTTATGAAGCACTTCACAATAGAATGGTATAAATTAACTAGTTAGAGACATTTTGAACTAATTTATGTCTACTGTGAATTGAAAAAATCAACTTTCGAATCGTGTTTGTTGTTTTCTACGCATACCTGCCATATTAAAATAATAAGCAGAATATTAAGGAATAAATAAACAAAAAACTAAAGGCAAATGACTTTATAGTGTCATTACAATGGAAAAATAGTAAAAAAACCACGTATGATAATTTAAATCATGAATTTATTCAAAAATATTTTAATGTACGATGACTTTTGTGACGGATTTTTTTTCTCTGTCTCTTCGTTTTTTGACAAATTTCAAAAATAAAATCCGACAATATTTTGAAAACTACTACTTGGTTTCATTCAGAATAGCACTGGAATGGCGTGAAAAAAAAATTGGACTTCATATTTGAATTCAGTTTTGCGTTATTTTGGTTTTACTACAAAATTTCAAGGTGTACGAACACTTTTGGGAGTCACTGTATATATATATATATATATATATATATATATATATATATATATATATATATATATATATATATATATATATATATATCACTCTGACTGGAAGCAAAATCCAAAATATTGCCGCGATCGACTGAAAACGGGCTCGAGTTCGACCGGTCGATCGTGATCGACGTGTTGCAAATCGCTGCATAGTTCTTATGATAACAGTTATCAAAAATAAAATTTCTAGCTTGTATTATTTGTATTTATAGAACGAAATCTAGTGACAAAACTACTCCAAATGTCCCGTTCCGTCACATGGAGCGGCTTAACTCTGGATGATCAGGTGATTAATCGGTTCCATTTTTTATAATAGGGATGAGTAAAGTCTGTATACAGTGGAACCTGTGTAAGTTGACCACTTGCGGTGCAGAACTTTAGTAGTCAACTTACAAAGGGTTTGTTATATGATTCTCAGCCAAATTTGGTGCTTATTGGGGGTCAACATAGAGAGTTAATCAACTTACAAGGGTAGTCAACTTTACTGGTTTTACTGTACTTGTGTGTGTTTTCAATGACGTACCTAGTTAGTAAGAGGCTTTGTCGTAAACGAAGAATTCCTTTTCGTTCCCTCCTAGTGAAAATAAGCTCCTCCAAGGTCAGATGTCTTGTACCAGAGACATACTATGAGAAGTTGCCTTATAAAGCTTCACGGAAAATATTAAAATAAAAACAAAGTTTGAAAACTGGAACCCGACTACGGCAGAAAAACACTAAAAGTTAAGAAGCAAGGTAGGTGCTGTTTGATATCATCGTCTTAGTGAGTACGTACCCCCCCCCCCTCTCTCTCTCTCGATACCTCAAAATTACTGAAATCAGGAACATTTTTCAGTAAATCAAAAACTCCATGTATGGAAAAACAATTCATCATTTTTATTTTAAGACGTCACTGTACATTTTATACACGTAATTCCATTCAATTATACTGATGAAGGGATTCCATGTAACTGGGCCGAAACGCATTTATGGAGTTTGAAACATGAATTTAGAACAAAAAAATTTGCATTTGGTTGTTTGAACTGCACAGGTGCTGAAAGACAATCATTCACAAATTCAACATACTAATCAAATCACCAGCAGACTATAATGTAAAAGAAAGCAGATATATATATATATATATATATATATATATATATATATATATATATATATATATATATATATATATATATATATATATATATATTTTAACTTTTATTCTGGTGAACATTTTCATGTAAATAATAGCCGATGATCGAGTAACCCGCGTGTTTCAACAATAAAACTCGCGCCACGGCATGATAATTTGATATGTTTTGGTAATGTTTAACATGCAGGCAAAGGCTTTATTGTGACAAGGCTGAACTCGATCCGATAACTTAACTGTTTTACTCGTAAGAGTCATTTATAGGGAATGAAAAATAAAAAAAAATGGTCGGACATTAACGCTACCTACAGGAGTTTGGGGTTAATCCACTGGAGTTAGGGTTACAATTTCAAATATCAAAATATCACCATATAGGCAATGGTCTCGTTCAAATGTAGAAGAGTAGAAGCAATTTTCACCCGTCATACCTTGACGGGCGACTTTCTAGTTAATAAAAAGAGTTACAGGAAAAATGGAATTTATATGGAAACTAGCTACGTTGCCCGGCTTTGCCCGGTCTACTTTGAAAATAAAAATTGTGTCAAGTGACGTATATTCAACAATCAGGCTTAAATAAAAGAAAAAAAAAACATCATGCAAAATTTCCCCTCCAAACAATTATGACAGATATTAAAATACTTTTAAGAAATTTAAATGAGAAAGACGGATTTAAAAACGTAACCACGGAAACACGAAGTAAAATAATTGTAAGAATTGAAAATGAGAAAGATGAAAAAAAAAAAAACAATGGATTCAAAAAGCGTTACCGTGGAAACGTAAAATAAAATGGTTAAAAACTTGAACAGAGAACAGATTTTAGAACTTCATTTAATTCGCTTGTAACTTTTTTCTAATGGAGATAGAAGGTTAAACTTTCGACCTTAGGTCGAGTTACATCTGGAGTAAAAAAAAGCAGCATTTTCCAATGCTGTCAAAAAGAAAACTGTGGGACAATTCCTTCACTTTTTATTGATGGATTTAATAAAGAAAATAGTGCCTAAATTTCAGCTAAGCCTGAAAAAATTCGAGCTAAAAACGTAAAAAACTCCCGCCACAATTAAGTTAGAGCATTGGAACAAATTGCGTAGAACGCGGAAAATTCTTCCCTTTCCAACAATATATAATATTACAATTTGCGAGTAATTTTTCACCCCCATATTCGGGAATTTATGTGAAAATTGGGCCTCAATTGGAATAAAAAAAGAACTATTCATCGAATTGTTTTCGAACTGGTCTGCAAACCTTGTCAGGACTTAAAGGAACAAACTGTGAAAATTTCAGTAAATTCGGCCGGGTAGTTATCGAGTTTTGCGAGTTCAAACACACAGACGCTTTTTGGAGACTTCATTTTATACTATGTAGAGATTAAAAAAAAAAAAAAAATGCTTACAATAAAGCAAACAATTTTTGTATGACATACGCACACAGGGCCTTGCACGGGGGGTGAGGGGAATTAGTGATTTCAAAGTTGACAAACGAGGGCCCCAAAAAAATATTTGACCTAATGCCTTCCATATCAATCGAGCCTTGTCTATTAGTAACACAATTCTAATAAGGGGGGAAAATATTAGAAGTTTAGAACTATACTTGATTCGATGGTTGCAAGTGACTCAAAGGGGATGATCGAAACTATACCGGTGTTTGCAAATAACAGATTTAAAAAAAATAATACTAAGCACTTTTCATAATGCACTCAAAAGAACAAAATAACTTTTTTATATCAGAAAGGACAATTTAAGTATTCTTGTAGTTTTCAATTATTTCGAGAAAATGACACCACAAACGAAGAAAAGTGCTGCTCAAATCAGGTAGAGAATATCTTGTAATTATCTAGCTTTCAATCATAAATATGAGTGTTGAACATGCATATTTTTCTGGGAAAGTTTGGTTTGAAATGAATTGAGCCGCACGTTTCTTCGTTTGTGGTAACATTTTTTTGGAATAATTGAAAACTACAAGAATACTTAAATTGTTTTTTCTGATATAGAAAAGTTGTTTTGTTCTTTTGAGAGCATTATGAAAAGTGCTTAGCATTTTTTAAATATTCTGTTATTTTAAAGTTTTTCGTTTTCAAACAAATTTTTTTATCAAACGTTAAGTTGTACCTTAAGATTAAACAAATTATTTAGTGAAATTCCGAAATCTCTAAGTGATCTAGTTGCTGAGATAGAAGCAAAAAAATGGTTCACAACATACAGGTTACTTGTGATAAAGATCCTAATATGTCTCTTTACTTAGCCCTAGAGCCGCTATAGATAGACCGACGCATCAGCTTAAGTTTAGTCATTTTGAATCGGATTTTTCATTGTTGCACTGCTTGGGTTACCACAGCAAAGTTTCGGATTTCACCAAATTTGCAGAAAATAATATTTTATTTTATAAACAATTCACGTGCCGCTAATAATTGCTTACAGTGAACAATCATCAATGCGATAACTCGCCAAAAAAGACAACCACTCAAACACGCGCTCCGATCCAAAAAGGCTGATCTTAAGCTGATGCGTCGGCTCGTATATATAGGGGCCTTACTTAGCCCCGTAATCGATCATTGGCGTGAGTGAAGATAAAAATCCTACTAGAGCAATGACAGTGAATACATTTCATGCTTGCTTCAGAAAAGCCTTGATTGAAAATTTTCATTGTGATTACTATTAACATTACGCTTGCAAGGCAACACAATTTGTAACAATGGGTTTATTTTACCATTATAAGTTAACACATGAGTTAATTTAAACATTAAATGCAGAAATTACATTGAATTTGCTGTTGTCCACCTTAACCGAAAAAATATTTTTTTTTTAGAATTTTAATTATTTAGCGTTACACTGTACCTTAAGTTTGATTAAATAATTTAGTGAAATCCCCAAGTCTCTAAGGGGCATAGTTGCTGAGATATAAGCAAAAGCAGGCCTCAGATTTTTCCGTGACAATCAGGCCAAGTATAATAAAAGTGCTTAAAAAGTTAGGTGATTTAATGGCAAGAGAAATATTTTGTTTCCAGTTTGATGTAAGATTGCATTTTATCGAACATAATATTTTGCACAAGAACAATGTGTATGAATTTAAACTAACATTAAATACGAGAAAGACTTCCCCGCTGAGTTCTATTTTATTGCTTAACATTCCTTTACTTATTCTTTACGCAAAGTCACTTTTGAACTTTAAGATTATGAAAGCGAGCTGGATCAATTACTTCACCCTACCATCTATTTCTTATTTTGAGGTCTATTTATGGAAGCTTTTCAAAACTGTTTCATCGTATTACTTTCACAATGTGTGGGAATTCATTTTCTGTGGTTACTGAACCGAAAAATATGTTACATTTAAAATTGCGTTTTTTGCTGCTCATGATTTCGTGTTAAAATGAGTTTACTATCAAGAGAAAATGAAAAGTAAGTCTTTGAGCTCTCGTTGCAGCCATTTTATGCGATTGATTGAAACTTGTCACAATAGAAAAATTTAATATTTGAGTATTATAAATATATACTCGATTGCCTATAAATAATTCAGGTATGGGTTTGAGCCATTTATGGTCTTAAACTTCGTGATAAGTCCACCTTATCACGAATAAGTGTACACCAGTGTCACGTACAGTGGTCTCAATGTCAAATTCCAAGAGATACTATAGAAAAACAGTAGACGATCTTCCTAAAAAAACAATAACACATTGACTTCACACACACATTCACTCATACATACATGATACATGTGTGTATGTATATCAGGGGTGAATTCGTAAATTTCCCAGAACCGGAGCCCCGATTGAAATCACGAGTCGTAATCAGAAATGAAAGGGTATATGAAGGGTATGGTTAGTATGGTAATGTAAAAGGGACTATTTTTTACTTCTAAAGTAGTATCAGGCGGCGTTTTGTTACGTTCCGAGTACGAAATCCTTCCTGGTGTATGTATGTGTACATATATACACACTACACAGACACACATATGTTAAGCATAATGAAATATGAGAATTATTACATACTTTTTCTATGCATTCTTATAGCATAAAAAAATGCTATTCACGCAAAATCTGAAAAAAAAGATCGCGATAAGTCTATTATATTATGGGGCCCGCAAAGTACAAAACGCCGGCATTCTATAGAATGACTAGGAATTATATATAATGGCTTTTTGACTTTTTTTTTACATCATTTTTGAACTTCCGTAAAGGGACATATTGTTTTGTTTAAAAAAACTTCTATTTCCAACAAGAACTTTTTTCATCGTCGAATTCGTTGTTTCATATCCACAAAGACCATGATTTTCTCCAAAAATGCAGCAGGCTCCTCCATTTTCATGCACCACAGTAAAAGGCTAATTTTTTACTGAACAAATTTTTGTAAAATTACGTATTTTGACACTCCCGAACAAACCTCGAAGTAGGGGCCGAAATCAGTCCCGCGGGATTTCGGGATTGTAAAGAGCCAATCCTGCAGGATCCCGGGGATCCCGCGGATTGACTTTATTCTTCTAAAAATTAAATTTTTATGGCAAAGAGAAAAAATTGTCTTGAATTCCGTATACAGCAATTGTAAAGCACTACAAAGTCAGATCCTAATTAGCAATTATCATTTGGTAAGCAAAAGTGTGCCGCCTTCATATGGGATGGTAAAGGAATTTTACTCTACAAATAATGCGCTTGATGAAAACACGTGCTGTGACTCCACTGCAATTATTTTATTAAAATTTAATAATTGTGGCCATTATAAAAACATCCGCATTAACTTCATCGCCTTCTGAAATAAGATTTTTCTTTTCTTATGCTGGGTTTTTGCTCAAGAACTACAAATTTCGGACAAAAACGATGTCTGCTGGATATATATTTTGCTGTATCCAATTTAACTTACATTGATAATACCTTTGTTGCTTCATTAACGTTGTTCATTGTATCAGTGAATTTGATTCATTACACAAGAAGTGAATGCTGCTTTGATTTCACCTAGTCGTAGTGTCTCAGTAAAAGTGTTTGGATTACTTAGGGGAATTCATGTCGTCCAAATTAATGAAAGTAAGGATTAAACAACATAACCTACACATTGAGTCAAGGTACATTGACAACCATAAAAGATTGATGACCATGATTACGAAGAGAATTAAATATAGAACTGTGTTAAGAGGAAATTACAAAAGTTCAAAATGAATTATTGCGCTTACTCGCCTCTTTTTTTTTTTTTTTTTTTCAGTATGTACATTTTAATGATAGTCCGGATTCAGCGACATTCGGTTTAATAGAGTCCGGATAAATGAGGGTTTTACTGAAAATACAATGCCTATGCATTCTATAAAATACCGGATTTCAACCAAATCCAATACATATGCAGTTTATAGTCATAACCGCTTGTTCTTTTCTCTGTATTGACACTGTGTCGGCAGAGAAACAACTTCTACAGAGTTCATTTGGTTTTTTACTGATAATAAACGTTTATGTTATGTGTCGATACTTTTCCCCAGCCAAAATTGGCGACTTGGAACTATTTGGCTACTAAATCATAGTATTTCCAATGTGTATTTAGAATTTTGCAGTGTTGTCACCTAGGCCTGCGGATTACAGTCATAACCGGATGTTCTTTCTCTGCATTGACACTGAGTCGGCAGAGAAACAACTTCTACAGAGTTCATTTGGTTTTTTACTGATAATAAACGTTTATGTTATATGTCGATACTTTTCCCAGCCAAAATTGGCGACTTAGAACTATTTGGCTACTAAATCATAGTATTTCCAATGTGTATTTAGAATTTGCAGTGTGTTGTCACATAGGCTGCGGATTACAGTCATAACCGGTTTGTTCTTTCTCTGCATTGACACTGAGTCGGCAGAGAAACAACTTCTACAGAGTTCATTTGGTTTTTTTACTGATAATAAACGTTTATGTTATGTGTCGATACTTTTTCCCAGCCCAAATTCGCGACTTTGGAACTATTTGGCTACTAAATCATAGTATTTCCAATGTGTATTTAGAATTTGCAGTGCTGTCACCTAGGCTGCGGATTACAGTCATAACCGGTTGTTCTTTCTCTGCATTGACACTGAGTCGTGAGAAACAACTTCTACAGAGTTCATTTGGTTCTTTACTGATAATAAACGTTTTATGTTATATGTCGATACTTTTCCCAGCCAAAATTGGCGACTTGGGAATATTTGGTTACAAAACCATTGTATTTTCCAATGTGTATTTAGAATTTGCAGGTTTGTCACCTAGGCTGCGGATTATAGTCATGACCGCTTGTTCTTTCTCTGCATTGACACTGTGTCGGCAGAGAAACAACTTCTACAGAGTTCATTTGGTTTTTTTACTGATAATAAACGTTTATGTTATATGTCGATACTTTTCCCAGCCAAATTCGCGACTTGGGAATATTTGGTTACAAAACCATTGTATCTTCAATGCGTTTCCAATGTGTACTTGGAATTTGCAGTCTTGTCACCAGGGTCTGCGGAATCGTGGAGTCAGGAAGTGGCCCATCCCCCCAAGTTCCATGGCGCACATGCACCCCCCCCCCCCCAAACTTTTTCTCAACTCTTTCCCTTTTTTATTTTTAGCCCTCTTTTTATTTCATTCATTTCTTTAAAAATAATTTTTTATTTATTTATTTAATTATTTTTGATAAAAATTATAATTATTTTGTTAGAAAACAGTTCTGTGTTACACCAATAACATACACACAAAATAATTAAACAAATAAAATGAAATGAAATTAAAATAAAATAAAAATAAAATAAATAGTTTAAATTGAAAATAATCATTAAATAAATTTAAATAAAAAAATTAAAAAATAGAAAATAGCCGAAGAAAGGGAGAGCGTGGCCTAACTTTTCGAATATGTTTCTTTTAATACCATTTAAATGATAATCAAAAATACGAAATTTCAAACAATTTCATACATTTTTTAGCTTTCTTTTTGAATTTTCTTTTCTTTTTTTTTTAAATATTTTATTTATTTTATTTTATTTATTTATTTTTGCTTTTTATTTCTCTTTTTTTATTTTATTCACTTTTTTAAAACATTTTTATTTGTTTATTTATTATTATTTTTAATTATTATTATTATTATTATTATTTTATTAGAAAAGTTGCTCTGCTACGCCAATGACATACACACACACAAACTAAATAAATAAATGAAATGAAATGTAAACAGAATAAAATAAAATAAATTATCTAAATTAAAAATTTATCAAGAAATACATTTAAATAAATAAATTTAAAAAATCCCCACCCCCCAAATATGATGATGAATCCCCCCCTGTGGGCACCCCTGGTAGAGTTGGACTCGAACTGATTTTGGGGTAAAGTAGTCGGAGGGCGGTAGTCGAAAATTTTACAGTTCCAACAGTCGGAGTCGAAATCGGTCATTTTCCCTCAGATTCCTTAACTCTGCCAGTGGCAATCGGGGTAAGTGTCTGAGTCGGACTGATTTTAAAGTAAATCAGTCATAGTTTCGAAAGGAATCGAAGGTTCTAAAATTTCAGGAGTCAGAGTCGATCACAGACTCTGTACCCCTGATTGACACCTTCAAAACGACACCTTCAAGCGAGGTAAAAATCCTGTATATATATATAATAGCCAATGATCGAGTAACACTCCCTGGCGTCATCAACAATGAAACTCGCGCCATGGCATGACAATTTGATAATTCGCAACTCCAATTAAACTACAGGGGCGCTGCAGCCACTGTCGAATGAAAAAGGCGGATGAAAAACGAACGAATGCCGTAACTTATAACTTGCTTTGAAGCTTAATGAATAACAGTAATATTTCATCGCGTTTGTGGGAAACTTTCTTTTCTAATCCTCTGAAATTACATTAAACCACAAACTCTCTGAAGCCTGTAATTTTTCTCCAAAGAAAACACGTGGAACGAAATGTTTTACCTTTTTCTTAATATTGTTAATCACCGCAAGATAGCGTATTCGAGCTGTGGAGTTGTGAACATGTTTCGGTAATGTTTGACATGCAGGGAAAGGATTAATTGTGACTAGGCTTAACTGGATCCGGGTAACCTAACTGTTTTACTATTAAGACCGTGTCCTTTCAGCGAAATGAAGAAACGAAAAAATGGTCAGCAATGAACGCTATCTACTGGAGTTCAGGGTTAATCCACTGGAGTTAGGGGTTAAAATTTCAACTATCAAAATATCACTAAACAGGCAATTGCTTCGTTCAAATGTTGAAGCAAATTTACCCGTCATATCTTGACGGGCGATTTTCTAGTCAAATATATTTCTCAACGTCCAATAATATAACTGATGCCAAAACCAAGAATCCAAAACCAATTTTCGATGTTTGAAAAATTGCTCTGAATTTTAAAGACATTCTGAAAAATTCCGGGGAGTTCAAAACAATTTTCCAAATTCTAAAAATTTCCTAGTTGAATTCCATTTTAAATCAGTAGCAAAATATAAAGAAAAAGCTTATCTGGAGAAACAACAGATTTCAAGAGGTTTAATGTGACACAATAGCAGCTTTATTCTTTCTCATTGAATAACGTAAGAACGGTAGTGCCAAAATACAGATTGAGCAATCACTTTTCTTATTATTCAAACAAATCGTTTTCTTCATCATTCATTCATGTATCGAAAGAAAAAATTGTTTCCTGACACAGTTGCATTGATGTTAAAAGCATTTTAGGTTGAAAACTGGGTATTTTATGATTTTGAAAAAAAAATCGAGTGGGAATGGCTGCCTTAAAACAGCGTTGCGTTGAAAAATAGTTTGAGGTACTTCTTTTGACCTATAAATGACAACATTCGTAAAAAATTCTTTCATAACAAAATAAATAAAGTTATTTCCTTGATTGTCTGGAACTGGTATTTTTGGTGAGAATCTTTATCAGAGCGAGACCATACATTTTGTTGACTCGTTTCAGCTCAAATTTTATTATTTATCGAACACATTTTTCGACGACTTTTGCTCCTAGTGTTTAATTGTTCTCTGAATTTACGAGTTTCTTTTGACTTTAAACCAGGATCAAAACACCCAATGTATGCGTTTAGTTAAGTAGAATACATTTTTGATATGAATTAATTCCATATCCTAGGAGTAGAAAAATTCCTTGTTTTTTAATGAAGCTTTTTTTTATATATTATAAAATCATCTAAATTTATTTTTTAATTATCTAATGATAACTTTTATTGATAAAATTATTTAATTCGAAAGTGTTTTTCTTTTCTTTCTTTCCTTTTTTTCTTTTTTTTTTTCTTTTAACTTTTAATGGCAAACTTTTTTTGAATTTTATCCCCTTTTTAACAGAAAAAAAAGCAAATTTAAAAAATATGTTGATGCCAATTGAAACTTTCTTTTCCAATTTTTTTTTTGCCTTGTTCAAAAAACAAATTATATTAAATACGTTAATATTTTAATCACTTTAAAAACTCTTAGTGGTTTTTCTCAGAGATTTATTCGCTTATGTAGAATTAACACAGTAATTACTTACCTTCATTTTTTTAGTATGTATTTTACTAGGGAGTTCCGTTTTCTGCTCGTTCGCTCGCAAACCCTTGTTTTGCCACTTGTGGTGGGCTCAATGTTGCCTGCGGTGGGGTGGACAATTTATGATTTTAATGCTTTTTTCCCCCTTGATATAGGACTGGATGGTCCAGACCCTACCTAGTACCCCCTAGAGGATTAAATGGGTGGGTACTAGGTGGAATTGCTTCCCCTGGATGTCCTGCAGCCAACGATACCAATATTTTAGCCTTATATTTGTTCCAGCATATTTTGTGCTTTATTTAGCCCATCATTTGTTCTCTCTGTTGATTTATCATTTGAAATGCCTTCCCTAAGACTACTTTTGAATAAGCTGTTGTATCTGTTTCAGCCTTGCAATTTCAGCAAGATATTCACAAGTCCTATGAGTTGAGAGTAAGTACATAAAAATTTTGGGAGGAATTTGGGACTAGTGGTTTGTTTGTAACTGCATGCGCCATGCTGTGGATAATGTTTTTATCATTTTCTAATTCTCCAATAACTTGATATAAATTAGAAAACAAAAATTACTACTTAGCAGTAAAAGTTTTATCGTTGAAATGACTTTTATCTCGAAGACAGATAAATTGAAACGAGTAAATCGTTTCGACTTTATTGATTCTCTTTAATAGCATCAAAATAAGCTTAATGTACTTTCAAAAGATTTAAAAAGTTAGTTGCATGTGTGAAAATTAAACTTTTGGTAAACCATTACAAAATTTTGTTTTATATTGGATCGTTTATTATCCGCTAGTTGGAATACGAATATTTAAGGAACGAAAATTAATTTTACAAAAAATGCTGAAGTTCTGAACGCATACACTTGTCAATAAAACTTACTTGCTACAACATGCTATTTTCATTGCAAATTTCTGCATCGCCGTAATGAGTGTAGGTTTATAGAATAAGCACAAAAGTAGTTTTTACAATCCAATACAATTTCCTTTCTTGTGCCATTTTCCGTTTCTGCCGAAGGATATATTCTATCCCTTCTCCCCAATTAAATCTCCCAATATTTAATGAACGAAAATTATCTTTATGGATAGGGCTGAAATTCTGCACTTGTTGTCGATAAAACTTGCAAATCATACAAGTATCAGCAATTTTTATAAAATTTCTGCTTTGCCACATAAGATTGAAGAATGGGTACAAAAGTAGTGTTCTTTTTTTTTTTTTTTTCAATCTAATGCAATTTCATTTCTTTAGCCATTTTCCGTTTCTGCCAAAGGATATAATTATCTCCCTTCTCCCCAACGAAATTTCACAAAACCAAACTATGGTGGTATTTGGGTTTACATCTCTGTCTTAACATTAATGCAAAAAAAAAAAAAAATCTTTATATAATAATGAAGCTGAAAGTCTGGATCTCCGTCCTGAATGTCTGGATCTCTGTGACGCGCAAAGTGCCTAGACCGTTCGGCCGATTTTCATGAAATTTGGCATAAAATTAGTTTGTAGCATGGGGTATGCACCTCAAAGCGATTTTTCGAAAATTCAATTTTTTTTTCTGTTTCTATGATTTTATTTTTCTCACCATTGGTGGATTTAATTCCTCTGCTCCGAGCGAATTACCGTGACGTGGACAAGTATATTACCATAACATGGACGAACAAACTGCCATAACATGAAAGAGCAAATTAACATAGCATATTGGCGAGGAAATCATCATCCATTAGTTGTAAATATACAGGCGAACCAAATGACCTTTCAATTTTCCACTACGGGCAAAGCAGTGCGGGTGCCGCTAGTAAATGAATAAAACATTTTCAAGAGCTATGTCGTAGTGATGAATTTATCAGCTTTTGGACAACGTGGATGCAATGAGGAATTCCACATAATAAATCAGAAGCACAAAATATGTTTCGAAAAACCGGTCGTGTTTAAGAAAACATAACAACATGCAAAAAGTGACGCCGCCAAAGCGGATGGATCGCGATAAATTACAGCCTGGGAGTTGTTCCTTTTTTATTATTGTTCTTTCTCGAATGTCTTCAAATAAATGGTAGTCTCGGAACAGAATCTCTCTACGTGAGGACATTCGCTTCCAAACAATAATTATTCATTCATGTCCTCGCGGACGATAATGTATAGTTCGCTGTCAGAGACGCTCCATTTAGCCGGTAAATATTTAAACTGGTTGCCGAAAAGGAATTTCATGCATGGAAATGATTGATAATTTAATAAAACGTTGAAAGAAAAAAAAAAAAGGAAGGAGATAAATTGAGGTGAAATAAGAAATGACGGCAATTCGGAATTTGTTTGGTCTGCGTATTTTTGTTTTGTTGTGTATTAATGCCACGTTTTTCGTTCCGGGATCATGTTTTGGCGCATTTGTACATGGAAAAGCGCTAGTCTCTTAGCGTTTCATGCAAACGAATTCATTCCTTTTCCTTTCATCTAAAATTCGAGGAACTAATTCGTCGCTAAAAAGACGAATGGGCGTATCTCACTTTTAAGCATTTTGCAGAAAACCGATTTTAAAGATTTCCAGTTTACTGCATCGCTTGAGAACCGCCACCAGTGTGAGGGACTGTAACTTTTTTACTACTTATTGTAGAGATAGTCCATTGGTCATAAGATAAAATCGACTTTGGACATTTCTATCAGGTGTGCCCAACCCCCCTAATCGCAAGGGTGCACCCCCTAAATATCACGAAGACCCCCCCAAAGCAACAGCCCCCCTTCAGAAAGGTGAAAAATACCCCTCAAAACACCCCATAAAAATTTTAATGGTGCAGTCTGCGCCCTGACCCCCCTATGTAGGCACCCCTGTTTCTGTGGTGGTCATAACTCATATTTCTATTTTTTGGAGACACGCTCATTCGTATTTCTAGCGACGAATTCTTAATGCCAGTGTTTAAATGTGCAAATGTGACCCTCTGGATTGAAAAATATACTTCATTAATTTCTACTTAATTAGAGCACAAATTTGAAAAAAAAAGGAGAAATTAATTTGAATTCTGAAATTTAGAATTCAAATTATGTTTTTCGCAATCATAAGATGCGACAAGACCCTACTTATTGGTTTCTACCCCACTCACTTGTTTCTAGAAATAGCTCCTGTCCCTCCTCTTGGGCGGTTACGTGTGTGTACAGTTGTGTATGTATATGTGTAGGCTTGTGTGTGTGCGTAGCCCTGAGTGTATGCACGTTGACGTGTGTGTATGTGTGTAAAGGTGCGTGTGTATATGTGTGTGAGTGTATATGTGCGTGCGTGTGTGTAGGACATGGACGCCACCGACCAGGAGAAGCGGATACCGGGAGGATTAGCGCCTGCAGAGGACGGTGGGGTTGAAAAAGGAACCAAACATCAAGGACGGTCAAGTGAAAACAATTAGCAATCGTGATTGCTCAAAAAAAAGCACGTATTTCAGAGTTTTTCGTCTTTTTCTGCTATTCTTCAGCAAAAAAAAAAAAAAAAAAAAGAAGAGACGATAATTAAGAAGTGCTAGAGTGTTTAGTGTATTAATTGACTATTAGGCACTTAATATAATTCGAGTTTATTTACATTAAAACGGTTTTGCATTTCTGCTCGTTTACAATTTTAAAAGGTTTTACATTTCTGCGTGCAAGGAATACATAAATGAATCATCGATCATAACTTACTCACTCATCCAGCGTCAAGGCGATTCAGACACAATCTAGCCAGATGAATCAATAGAGCTTTAGAGGCGTAATAAATAAAGATCAAGAAAAACCATCTGTTGGTGACATTTGGTAAAACCAAAAATTTAGTATTGCAAATTGATCAATTTTGTAACACACACATCATTAAAAAATAAAAATAAATAAATAAATAACTTTGGAAAACGCAAAGTAACACGCGAGCTGAAATTTTATTGATTGCTTTTATAAATGATTTTTATTTCTTCAATTTTTCACCTAAACTCGACAAAATGTACGATTCCTTTAAATTTTGCAGATTTGGAATGATACTCCTTTTTCCTGTCGTGTAGAATTCAAGCAGTATATATTTATACATAACATATGTGTTTACAAAAGTAATCTACCAAAGTAATCGCGCCAAGCCCGATCGGCGCCGTTGTGCAAATGTTTTTTGAGCGCCTTTATGCAGTGACGTTCGACGAAAATATAGGTAACACCTGGAATGAGGTTTTACAGGCAAATATATGACGTAAAAAATACTTTTGGAATTTAATTTATAGAAATGTGTACTTAATTTTGGATTATAATGTACGTTTTTACTTCATATCTCGAAGCTATTTCGAGTTCAGTAGCTCCTCTGATGTGTTAAAGCGTTTTGGAAGCAAACAAAATTTAAATATTAAAGTTAATGCCTCTCTAAATATGTCTCTAATCTCTAATTGATGAATAATTAATCAAACTTTTATGTATGTTACAACATGAATACAGGGGGTACTCATTATGTTTCTAAGTTGAAGTATAGAGGATATCCCACCTTAAAATCTGAAACTGAAAACGCTTGCGATAAAGCCAGTAATTCTAAAATACAAAAGGCGTAGAATATGAAATCTAAAACAAATACATTGTCCAAAGCTTTTTTTTTTTTTTTGACACACAAATACGTAGTTAAAGAAAAAAGAAGGGGGATAGAAGGATGTGGGATAGAAAATTTCTCATATGCTCAGCTCTTTGTACCAATAGACATACCGAAACAGCATTCACCGCTCCACATAAGGGAGAAAAATGCTAATATATGCATTAATTAGCATCACGTGTTTTCAGTAAAAAAAAATTGATTTGTTGAGTAGCATATTTTTAGGCACAAACATTTTTCCTTTTAGAGAGACAGCGAGAGGATTGCTTGTTTCCATGAGTAGCGCAGTTTCACCGCCACATTAGAGCATTAGATATTATCAGGGCCTGATGAACGCACGACTTGGCAGGTCCATGGATCTGGGCACCGAAATTTTAGGGACCAAAATTGGGTAAATTTCTCCCCTTTTCTGAATGCTTCCGCATGAAAAATGTGTAGATTTTCTTGTGAGAGGGGCGCCAAACTTTACCAGAAACTGGATATAATGAAAAGTTCAATATTATTTTTTTTTTTTTTTGATTGGAGCGATTCCCTCCATTTGGAGCATTTTTGATTGGTAGAGCTCGGCACCTTTTTGACTCTGGCGCCGTCGTGCGCCACACGACCTCGCACATAGGAACAGCGCGGCCCTGTCTACCGATTGGAGATAATAATAAATAAGTTAGTTAAAATATTATTAATGTTCAAACAGGCAGTT
Organism: Uloborus diversus; assembly: GCF_026930045.1. Taxonomy (NCBI): domain Eukaryota; kingdom Metazoa; phylum Arthropoda; class Arachnida; order Araneae; family Uloboridae; genus Uloborus; species Uloborus diversus. The sequence continues at coordinate 152,774 of NW_026558571.1, read as the reverse complement.
TATTCGCCCGATAAATAAGACAATGAACGCAAAAGAATAAATTTCATTAAAATGTTAATGAAAATATAAATCGTTTTTAAGAATTATATTTTTTTTTAAATCAGATTAAAAGTATCACTATAGCAGAAGACTATTTGTTTAAAAGTTTGAAATTAAAAAAAAAAAACCTAAGTACATTTTTTACGCTAAGGGACTTATTTTAATTAGGAAAAATAGGTATCGACAATGTCGCGAACTTAATATGAACAGAATCAGAAGTTGATTTAAAATATTTCGCGAGGCTTATTTTTTCGCTATTATAACGGGCTAGCGAAAATTAAAGCCTCTCAAAAATAAGTGCTTTTCCTTTTAAGTATAAACTTGAAGAAAATGCGTTGAACTTGAATGGTGAGGACGATGCATAAAGCTAATTGATATGCGGTATAAAATTATATAGTTATGATATAGCACCAGGAAAAAGCAAGAATCTCGAAACGTGAAGAACAGCACGTAGTACGAAATTTTCTAGTCATATCCTGTCAGGAAATGTATTGCATAAATAATGAATACAATTGAATAAATTATGTTTCGTTTTAATAATACTTGATGACCCGGAAGGTTTCCCTTTCCGCCGAAGAAAAAATCATTCATTTTGCGACAGCTATATATTTAACTTCCGTCGCGAGTAACTTTCACGATCGGAAAAAAAGAAAAGAAAAAAAAATCTGTCGGTCATTCTGATGAAAATAGTGCAATCACTTTTGCGTTTTAATTATCAATTTCAATAATTTCCGCCTATTTTTTTGTTCTTTTCGATTCTGTATATATTTGTGCATAATAAAGTATCAATGAGAAACAAATAAAAACCTTTGCGCTGCAAAATAGCAGTAAATTTCCCACGTTGTATTGCATAAGTAAACAGATTACTGAATACACGTGTTACGGGGTTTCCGGGAACCCCTTTTTCAAATCAAAGTTGTGAGCTTTTGGATGTGAAGACATCCGGTAAAAGCATTTACATAAATAAATGCCATTAATCCGGTAAAAGCCTTTTCCGTATGTCTTTACATCCAAAAGCTCACAACTTTGAATTGAAAAAGGGGTTCCTGGAAACCCCGAAACACGTGTATACAGTAATCTGTTTACTTGTGCTAAACAACGTTGGATATTTCCTGTTAAAGCATCAATGATTTGGTAATTTAGGAAAGATTTTAACATATTTTGATTCGCTTCGCGTAAAAGAATGGGCAAATAAACCTTTTAAAAAATTGTTCTAATCATAAAGAAAATTTACAATTACAAAATAAGCTTGCAATGAAGTAACGGTTCTGACGCTATTATTCGGTTCGAATGAAAAAAAAAAAAAAAGTGCTTGTTTTTTTCCCTCTTAATACGAATGTAAGTGAGTGGACATTCAATAGTTCAAATCAAAACTAACAAAAAAAAAAAAAAAAAATAAGTTTCATTTTTCTTGTTCACTTGACGCTTCAAAGTAGTCAACTAAACGAGTAAATTCTTTTATTTATTACTAGCGGTATCCGCACGGCTTTGCTCGTAGTAGAAAAATTAATATGTCTTTTGGTTTGCCTATGTATTTACAAATAATGTATGGTGACTTTCTCGCCAAGTGGCTTGCCCATGTTACGGTCCCACGTTATGATAACTTGGTAATTTACTCGTCCATCTTATAATTTTGCTCGGGAAAATGTTCTTAAAATTGGAATAGAAAACGAACAAAATCGAATTTTCGAAAAATCACATCGAGGTGCACACCACCATGCTACAAACTAACTTTGTACCAAATTTCATGAAAATCGGCCAAATGGTCTAGGCGCTATGCGCGTCACAGACATCCAGACAAACGCAGATCCATACAGATATACTTTCAGCTTTTTTATTAGTAACTAGTGATACTCGCATGGCTTTGCCCGTAATAGAAAAATCAAAAGGTCTTTTGGTTCGCCTGCATATTTACAAATAATGTATGGTGAATTTTCTCGCCAGTTGGCTTGTACCCATGTTACGGTTCCACGTTATGATAATTTCGTATCTCGCCAATTGGCTTGTGCCCATGTTACGGTTCCACGTTATGATAATTTCGTAATTTACTCGTCCATCTTATGATATTTTTTTTCTTGAAATTGGAATAGAAAAAGAACCACATCGAATTTTTGAAAAATCGCTTCGAGTTGCACACCCCCATGCTACATACTAACTTTGTGCCAAATTTCATGAAAATCAGCCGAACGGTTTAGGCGCTATGCGCGTCACAGACATCCTACAGACATCCAGACATCCTCCGGACAGAGAGACTTTCAGCTTTATTATTAGTAAAGAAGAAGATAAAGATAAAGATTCTTTCCCATTTTATTAAATTTCTGTGAAAAATGGGCTTAAAATTGGAATAGAAAAAGAACAAAATCGAATTTTCGAAAAATCGCTTCGAGGTGCACACCCCCATGCTACATACTAACTTTGTGCCAAATTTCATGAAAATCGGCCGAACGGTCTAGGCGCTATGCGTGTCACAGACATCGACATCCTCCGGACAGAGAGACTTTCAGCTTTATTATTAGTAACTAGTGGAACCCGCACGGCTTTGCCCGTAATAGAAAAATTAAAAGGTCTTTTGGTTCGCCTGTATATTTACAAATAGTGCATGGTGAATTTTCTCGCCAATTGGCTTGTACCCACGTTACAGTTCCACGTTATGATAATTTCGTATTTTATCATAGTTTTGTTCTTAAAATTGGAATAGAAAAAGAACCACATCGAATTTTCGAAAAATCGCTTCGAGGTGCACACCCCCATGCTACAAACTAACTTTGTGCCAAATTTCATGAAAATCGGCCCAACGGTCTAGGCGCTATGCGCGTCACAGACATCCTACAGACATCCTCCAGACATCCTACAGACATCCAGACATCCTCCGGACAGAGAGACTTTCAGCTTTATTATTAGTAAAGAAGAAGAAAAGATAAAGATAAAGAAGAAGACAAGGAGCTTTTTTTCATTTTTTTTCCAAAGGTCAAAGCTTCAAAACATTCGCTGAAGCAGTTATAAGTTAGTCCATATTATTTCTATATTGTAAGATGCTTGTATTATTTTTCTCAACCCCTGACCCCTGTGCATACTGAATACACGTTAACTGCATACCGTGGTACAGTGAAGGGGAGAGGAAATGGTTTGGGGGTCAAAATTCATCTCCCCCCCCCCCCCCGCTGACCCAGAGCCCTTGGTTTTAACATTATTAAAAAACCTATCTAACTCTAGTCTGATCATCAGATTGGACCCCACCCAAAAGGTCCAATCTGACTGCGTAAGTAACTGCATATTAGCATATTATTTGATACGAAATTTTCCTTTTTTTTTCAATTTGTTATTCTTTTATAAACAAATATCATAACAGGTTCATCTGTATTCAAAAAACAGACTTACCAGCAATTTTGCATTTATATTGCAAAAAGTGCAAACTTTTAGTTGTAGTTTAAAGCGAATATGAATAATTTTTTGGGAATGTGTGTAAAATAACGTCCATGGTTTAATATATGCAAGAATTCTACTTTTACTTTTTAGTAACCTTCTTTCATGCAAACATCGTACGTTAAAGAAATTTAAAGTTACTATTTGGATACATTTAGAAATTCATCAGTTTTGAACCCTGAGGGCCAAATTGCTCAATGGACGTTAACTCATTTATTGCCAATGCAGATAAAGAAAAAAAGAAATCTAAAGAAATAAATTTTGGTTTCAAAAAACTATTATCCAGTTAGAATGTATAATATTAACATAGTTGTTTATTTTTTCTCGTGCTAAAAAAATACTAAATTCAATTAGTAGTTTGAAACAGGTAATTAAAAATGACAGTTTTGCAAATCATCAATTTATTCTGCCGTGTGCAAGTAAACGGCAGTATCTGCAGAAATGAATTTTCGAGATATTTGAAGAAACGCGTTTTGGATTCAATACTAACAATAGGGAAACGTTGGAATTAGACGTCCTTTTTTGCAGCGGAAACCAAATAAGCGAGTTTGTACAATAAAGATAATGTACAATCGATGACAAAAATGCCAAAAAATGAAAAATGAAAAATTTGCAGTTACTGCTCTTAACCTGCACACGATAGTATTGTTCTCCGGCTTTTTGGGAAGACAATATTTTTAATTTTGAATCCTTCAAAAACTTCCTTTCGTTATAAAAATAAATTTTATGTATGGTACTTTTACATTAATTAGAGTTATAATTATTATGTTCACTTCATAATGATATTAATTAATTTTTCGCTTCTTATCACTTATACGTAGAGAGTCGTTGAATTAGTGACAGTAAAAAGTCAGAAATCGTTTCATTAACATGAAAATACATGATGATTATGATTACGAATCTGAAAAATAAATAAATAAATAATCATTTTTATGGGGGAAAAAATCCCAAATTACTTTTCTGGTCTGTAGAGTTTGTAATTCTAGATACGCATTTTGAATATTTAAAACGATTTAAATAGTGATGATTTTGGAAATACGAGAAATTTTGAAAAGTGTGAGCAATCAAAATAAATAAATAAGTAAGCATATAAATAAATACAAATTGGAAAAAAAAAAAAAACTTTAAACATCCGAGAAAAAAATCAAGTAATTTGAGGAGTACTATATAATTCAAATAGGCAAAACAATTTGTATTACATTGTATTTTTGTAATTGCGTTTTTTATTGGGCATGTGTGGCATGATTGTAAATCCTAAAAGGTTAATACGAATGTGTTTTGAAATTTACAGAAAATGTAAAAAAAAATTTAAAAAAATGCATTTTTAGTTAGTATAGATGAATTTGAGAAATCTAAAGGTAATATGAGGCAGTGAGAAGCAAAGGGATGCACGTCGCAAAATTAAAAATTGGGAGATAACCAGTACAAATGGTAGGTGAACCCCTTCTATCTTGGGACCCTGGTAGGTTCCGGTATACAGCTTGATTTAGAAAAAAAAATCAATGAAAGCCTACCTAGGATCTAATCTTTAAACGTGTTTAACTCAAAATTTCAAAATGTCCACTTGCATCCCTTTGCTTCTCACTGTCTCATATGTAAACAGAGAAATTTTCTTTTCTTACATAGTCGATGCAGCTTTTTTGTCCTATTGCATTAAAAAAAACCATCGAATATAATTTTTTTATAACCAAGAAACGATGAAATTCCCCTGTTTTCGATTTTTTAGGCTCGGTGCGGGATCGGGAGATAGATTTCGATACTTTTCCATTGTAAGAGTTCACCAATTACAATTTTTCCATCTTGCATTATTAAAGAGAACATTGAAGCAAACTATCAAAAAAAAAAAAAAAAAAAAAAAAAAAAAAAAAACACAAAAGACAGTGAAACCATTTTGAAAATATTCAGGTTCTTTGTGCGATCGAAAGATATTATCCGATTTCAATAATTCTTATTTTCTTTCATGAATCTATCGTCCAAAGCAGCAAGTTTCCCGTTCTATAGAATTAAAAAAACATTGAATCGAAAGTGTAAAAAAAAAAAAAAGAAAAAACCTTCGGAAGTTATCCATTTTTCGAATTTTCATTTTCATACGATCATAAATTTCAATTCAAACATTTTTTTTTTAGTCTTTACCAATCGCAACTTTTTCACGATAAAGTGTCTCAAAAATAAACTTTTCGTTTTTCTCGCTCCACCCTATTCAATTATCAGGCTCTGGCAAGAAGACCTACTACCCGCATGAAGACCTCCGGTTGAGGCTTAAACGAATCCATTTTTTAAAATACGGAAGATTAGTTGCTAATAACGATTGTTGGCTTGATGTAAATCTAAGAATTTCTCTTTTTGAAACCGTACCAAAGCCCACCCAAGGCCAAAAATCTGTTTACCAGAGCCTCTTTATACTGGAACCAGTAACCAAAACGATTTAAAAGTCATTGTTTTAAATTTATACTATTGTTACGGATAGCATAAGTTTAGCAAAATTTTCTTTCGAGGAAAGTGAGGATATGAAGTTAGGTCAAGCACTGTTTATATGTACAAATACTTACATTATAGTTGACAATATGGCTAAAAACCAGCGTTTTTTTTTGGGGGGAGGGGGGTTAACCCACAAAGCTTCCCGCTGTTCCCCTGGTTGGTGAAAATAAATAAAAAAAACTCAAATTAAATCAAATTTTCCCACTAGCTACTAAAGAAACCATCTTCTAATCATTTAACGTAAAAAGAATGAATTTTACTAAAGTTTTTCCGTTTGTGTGATTAATTAACCTCATAAAATTTCCATAAGTTTGACGCAAATTTCACCTTTATTCTTAACCTGACGAAGCGATCTATGAAACTTGATATATATCAATTTCATTGCTTTAAAAATATTCTTTACGAGATTATAATATAAATTATAGTATTCACTCGTATGTGGTTGGTATGAAGGGTAATTCAAAACTCATGGGGGTAAAAATTTAAGGAGTGTTAGAAAATACCTAAATAAGCAAGAATCATACACATCCCGGCAACGAAAATAACACAACTCACAAAACACACACACACACACACACACACACACACACACACACACGCAATTAGTCAAAACCCAAGCTTTACGCAATAGTAGATTTAAGTGATTTAGTCTCAAATATCACAAAACACAATACGATTAAAAAAAATTATGATGTGAAGTTTACTCTTTAGTTTAATTATAAAATGTTTATGATGCGTTACTGTTGATTATATCGTTTTTGCTCCACCACGCGCTAGGTAAGCTAACTTTGTGAATTTTGTGGCAAGAGAGAATTTTGACTTAATAGTTAGTGCGTTTTCCCGAAATTTTGAGTTGTGTCACTTTTTTTGCTGGGTTGCGATGTGCTCGCAAGGGGCATTGCGGACGCGCTACATGTGCATGTGCATAGAGCCACAAACTAACGGATGCGCAACAGGAGACGCATGTTTATTACGCACTAGTGGTACCCGCACGGCTTTGTCCGCAATAGATAAGTAAAAGGTCTTTTGGTTCGCCTGTATATTTACATACAGTGGCTCCCAAAAGTGTTCGTACACCTACGATTTTCAATGAAATAGGCCATTATCCATTGGTTAGAATTAATATTTCGGAATAGGTATTTTATTATAAGATCTATGATCTATATTTAACAAAACTACATGAAAATTTTTAATAAAACATTAAAACATAATTTTTAAAAAATCAAAAACCAAAAATTGCCGGAAATTTTATCTCACAAAAGTCTTCGTACACTTTGAAAAAATGTCAAAAAATTAGTAAATAATCTAACTTTTTACAAAGTTATTATTTAGTAGAACATCATGCAGTATCAACAAGAGCTTTTAAACGTCTGGGAATAGATTTCATTGTTTTTTCTTTCTTTTTTTGCGTAATTTCTGAGTAAGTGTTCAACCCCAGTTTGAGTCTCACTGTTTCTAGCTCTGTTTTCGTTTCAAAGCTGTATTTTCGTAATCTAGCCCCCAGATATCTCTAAATATGTTACATTAAGTTCAAATCTGGAGATTGAGGGGCTATTTCTAAGCTTAAGGACAATTTTTGAGGCACCAAACGCAAACGTGTGCTTCTTATCGTTATCTCGATAAAAAAACAAAGTTGTTTCCGATTACCAAATTTTGGGCTAATAGTTTAAAATTGATTTTTAAAATATTTAAATGAACAGCATAATTCATTATCTAATCAAAAAATTCCAAATTTCCAAGTCCTGATGCTCTAATGCACCCTCACATTAAAACACTTTCACCGTCCTGATTAACTGATCCAACTAAGTTCTTCAGATTAAATTCCTCATTTTTTCTTTTATTTACAATTATACAACAATTTAACCCAAAATGTTAAATTTATTTTCATCTATAAGTAAGACGTTGTTCCAAAACGTTTTGAGCTTTTTTATCATTGATTTTGCGACGGGAAGCGTAAGCTTACTGTTATTCGCACGAACAAGAAAATTTCTGCAGGAAGAGGTCCCATTTAATCCAGTTAATCAGAGAACTTGGCGAACAATTTTAGGTGAAAATTAAACGTAAAATGTTTCATTCAATTCTGCAGAAATTTTTTCAGCACTCAAATGTGTATTTTTCATAATTTTTTTAACTGTAAACCTCCGATCACGCATTGTTAACTTTGCCAGTTGACCTTTTCTTACCGTGTTTTCGATCCTATTCTTGTCTTTAAAGCATTTTATCAAGCACTTCACTATAGAATGGTATAAATTACCTAATTTAGAGACATTTCAAACCAATTTACCGCTACTGTGAGTAAACAATTCAAATTTCGAATGGTGTTTGTGGTGTTTTTCAAATACCAGTCATTTTAAAGTAATAAGCACAATATTAAGGAATAAATAAACAAAAAATTAAAGCCAAATGACTTTTAAGGGTGAACACAATGCAAAAATAATAAAAAAAATGACATATGATAGTTTTAATCATGAATTTATTCGAAAAACTTTGAGTGTACGACGACTTTTGTGGCGTATTATTTCTCCGTCTCTTCATTTTTTGACAAATTTCAAAAATAAAATCTGGCAATATTTTGAAAAAAAACTACTGAGTTTTATTCAGAATGGCATAAGAATGGTGTGAAAAAAAATTGGACTTCATATTCAAATTCAGTTTTGCGTTATTTTGGTTTTACTACAAAATTTCAAGGTGTACGAACACTTTTGGGAGCCACTGTATAATGTATGGTGAATTTTCTCGCCAATTGGCTTGGTTACGGTTTCACGTAATGATAATTTCGTTCTTTTCTCGTCCATCTTATGAGAATTTTGTTCTTAAAATTGGAAAGAAAAAGAACCACATCGAATTTTCGAAAAATGGAACACCCCCATGCTACAAAATAACTTTGTGCCAAATTTCATGAAAATCGGCCGAACGGTCTAGGCGCTATGCGCGTCACAGAGATCCTGACAGACTTTCAGCTTTATTATTAGTAAAGATTCTTGAAAATATTGCAGGATTTAGTATAACTATTAAGTTTGTTTTCGAAATGGCTGTAACAGAGCGGACAAATCTAAACGTAGAAAATGTTTGGACATCAATAAATAAGTATTTTCCAGAGAGAGAAAAATCTCTCATGTTGTAACAAATATTTTTTTCCACGTGAAAGATAAAGTGCAAGCGATAATTTACATTATTGTTGCATTTCAACACAACATTAAATCTTTGAATCCAAATGATTTGAAGCTACGACAGTGAAACCTGTGTATAACGATACTGTCTATAACAATAACATGTCTATAACATTTTTTTTTTGACTCCGAAAAATGGTTTTACTTATACCCCATCTTGTTCCAAAGCTAAATATTTTTGAACCCTTTGCATTTATGTACAACATTATGATTTATGCACAAACAATTGATACTTGATTAGACACGACACAATTATTGAATGGATAATCAATTTAAAAATTTTTTAACTTCTAGTGATTATTAAAATATTAATAATTAAAAAAAAAACCTCCAAAGTCTCGGGCATGATTTGCACCATTTTCCGCGAGGATGATCCGCATTCTTTATTAAAAATATCTTGAGTAGAGCGCCAGTTGAACATTTAGATACAGACGATCTGTAAAAACGCTCAAAACATCCTAGTTCCTTGATTATTTTATTTAATCAGAAAGTAGTACAAGCTATTTTAGGCTCGCAGAGAAAGATAAAGCAAATGTGTGTGTGTGTGTGTGAAAGCAATAATTCACGTATTCGTTCCTACCGCTTGATTGGTGTCCTGATTGAGAAGGTGACAAAATGTCATTCTTTCTCATTTGTTTAAGAGATTTAAACGTAAAAGAACTAAAATTAGCTATCTTAAAAATGTTAAGTGGGTCTAAAAATAATATTAAATAAGAAGTAGAATGATAATTTTTTTGCAACCATTGTAATTAACTTCGTAGAAAGAATGATGTTTATCCTTCATTCTTTTTAGAAGCAATAACTTCTTTAGGTACAAATGATGCGAAAAGCAGAGTTTTATTTTTAATACTAGAAAATCGCTCGTCAAGGTATGACGGGTGAAAAATATTCCTACATTTGAACGAAGCCATTGCCTGTTTGGTGATATTTTGATAGTTGAAGTTTTAACTCTAACACCATTGGATTAACCCTAAACTCCAGTAGATAGCGTTAACTGTTTTGGTTTCTTCGTTTTCTAAACTGAAAGTCTTAAACTTCTTCAACAGTTAAGTTACCGGATCGAGTTCAGCCTTGTCATAATAAAGCCTTTCCCGGCATGTTAAACATTACTAAAACATATTATCAAATTATTATGCCGTGGCGCGAGTTTCGCTGTTGGGTCATTCCATGTTAAATCAACACAATTTTGAGAGATTTTCAGATTTGGTGTCTCAGATTTTCATGATTTTTGGTATGCAGCTATATATCATAGATTTATGAAAAAATACCAAATTTCAGTTATGTAGCACAATTATTTTTGAAGTTATTAAATTTTAAAAATTGTGTTTTTTTTTTTTTTTTTTTTTTTTTAAAGTTTATATTTTGGCACCTTTAGATGCCTACAGGCTGGCAACCAGTGATGATATGAACCTGGGAGTGGTCTCATTTTAAAGCTGTTGAATGGGGGATTTATATGCCACAAGGTAAGGGTTACAATTTATAAAAATTTTAAATTTAAATATTTTAAAAAGTTACAATTTTAAAATTAAAAAAAAAATCACAAAAGTAGTTTGTTGCATCCAAAACATCTAGCAAAATTCTATCATGGGATCTCAATGGGATCAGGAGGTACAGAGCTTCAGAAATATACATGTTTTGCAAATAATGTACCAAATTAGTAAAATTTAGTTTATTAATAACTAATTTGTCTATGCAGTGCACAGTACACTATTAAATTAATAAACCACAGTGATTTATATTTATAGTACCATGTCTGGAAACCTTTCTTTAAAAGAAAACTAAAGCTGATTAGCCCAAGTGTACCAGGAAATCTCTTTTTATTCAAATGAAATAAGGATTTTCCTCAGGGGAAACCCATTTTGTAAGGTAGATGATGATTCATTAAACAAACAAAACCACTCTTTTATAGCCAGTGTAGATTGTAGGAAGATCTTTTGATATTTCTTGTGATATTGTATCTTTAAAACACAAAAATGTCTTGGTCACTGCACTTTTCCTTGTTGTGCATAATGGATACCACTGACAAGTCTGTAAAAATGGCTTTTTTTAACCCTTTAATAACCCTAATCACTCCCAGGGGTGCCCATCCCCCCCCCCAAGCTCAATGGCGCGAATTCCCCCCCCCCCAAAAAAAAATTCTCGCTTTCGAATCGGGTTAAACATAATAGTTTTTAGAGTGTTAAATTTCTAGTCAAATTCACGGGAAGGGAGGGGGGAGCGCTAACAAATGCCATTTGAACTGAAATACGCTTGATTCACCTTGTCTTCCCGAAGTTTACAGCGTGGACCTTGAGTAAACAAGTTTTGAGTACCCCTGAATTTCGCTACACCTTTTTTTTTTCCCGAACGTATGAATAATTACAGAGAGATTGGATTCAACTTTCTGGCTTAGAATGGAGTCATTACTGGATGTATGCAATATAAATCTTGATCGTCATTTAGATAGGGGATCCTGGGGTTCCTTCCCTGGAAAATTTTCGAAATTGTAGTTTTAAAACCAGTTTTAGACTATCTCTGATGTTAGGGGGATAAAAGGTTTGATGGCCCCTTCCGGTAATTTTTCAATATTGAATTTTTAAAAATTGCAATTGTAGATATTCTAACGTTGTGTTAAGGAGGGTTCTCCTTTGTTTTCACAATTGCAGTTCTAAAAACGCAGTCTTAGACTATATGTGGTAATGTTAGAAAAAGAAGAGATCCTAGGACTCGCACTAGGAAAATTTTCAAAATTAAAAGCCCTGAAAACCAAATTTAAGACGATTTTTTAATAATGTTGACGAGAGGGGGGTGAAGGGGGGCACTTAATTTTCCACTTAAATTTTCAAACTTTTAGCTTTAAAAACGCAGTTTTGATAGATCTTTATAATATCGTGGAAAGTGAATTTCGGCGCCTTTAACCCGGCAGTTTTTTGAAATTGATACTCAAAAAACGCAATTCTAGGCTTGTCTTTGATCGTGTGAAGGAAAGAGGGGGGAATCAGGGGCTCTCTCCTATTAATTTTTCAAAATTGCAGTACTATAACCGCAGTTTTAGATGACTCTCATCACTGTCACACGTATTCATGCAAAATTGTTCTACTTCCAGAAAATTCATAAAAAATTGAAAAGAAGTCAAATCGTCTGATCCAGCTTTGAAACGGACATCAACTCCATGCCGTCTGTGATGTGTTCAGTTCATTGAAAAAGAAACACGGTCATTAAATTTTGGAAAGAGTACCAAAGCCGTCGCTAGGTCAAAAAATTTCTGGGGGGGAGGGGTGCACGCTTTGGCGGGCCCTAATTGTTTCAAACGCACGTTTTAATGTGCAGAGAGAGAGAAGATTTGACTTCTGGTTTATCAGGGATACTCATATTACTAGACCTTAGTACTAGTAATATAAGTTTAATCGTAACCTTCTTGCATTGTTTTTAAATTGAAGACATAAAAACAGTTTTAGACTATATTTTAAGTTTGGGAGGAAGGGGAGATGAGGTCCCGATATTTTTTCCAAATTTAAGTTTCCAACACAATCGTACGTTATGTTTAATTATGTTCAGAAGAGGGGATCTGGGGAACCTCCCCCGAAAATTTTCAAGATTGTTATTTGAAAAACAGTTTTAGACGATCTGTAGTGATGTTAAGGGACGAAAAGGGACTCGGGGTCATCGTTCTATAATTTTTCAAAATGCAAACTCCAAGCACGCATTTCCAATTGTGAATGATTTCTTATTGTAACATGCATTTTGGGGTTGGGTCCGGAGGTTCTCCCCCGGGAAAATTTTGAAAATTGTAGTTCGAAAAATGCAGTTTTAGACGATCTATGGTGATATTAAGGAAAAGAAATGCGCCCCCACCCCCGAAATTTTTTGAAATTTTGAAGCCTTAAAAACGCGATTGTAGACTTTTTTTGTTGAAAATTTAGTGCACCGCCAGTTTCTTGAAATTAAAGCTCCGAAAACGTAATTTAATCCAACTTTCGATGAAAAGGGGGAGGGGGAAGTTTTGAAGGTGCTCGCGACCAGAAATGTTTCGTAATTGAAGCACTAAAAGAGAGATTTAAGACATTTTTCGATGATGTTGGCGAGAGAGAGGAAAGGGGGATGGAGGCATTCTCTCGAAAAAATTTCGATCTGTTGAAACCGCAGTTTTAGAAGATTTTTGGTAATGTGAATGGGTGGAGAGATTGAGAGTCCTCCCCTGGAAAATTTTTAAAATTGAAATTCAGTTAACGCAATCGTAGACGATTTTAAATAATGTTAGAGGGGTAAAAGGTTTTGGATATCTCCCTCGAAACATTTTATGAATTGAAGCCTTTTACAATGAGATTCTTGAAGATTTTCGTTAATATTTGGAGAACGACAGTTTCGGGAAACCTCAGCGAGTTTTTTTTTTAAATTAAAGTAGAAAAGACGAAATTTATTCGGTCTTGAATGATGATGAATGATTAATTTAGAGGGCGTTTCTCGGAGGTTACGTTGAGAGCACTCTCACGGTTTTTCGAAATTGCAGTCCTAAGTTCTCAGGTGAGGCCATCTTTAATGACGTTAGGGTAAGGGATGATGTTTGAGAACGTTATCCCGGGAGTTTTTCAAAACCTAAGTTTTTTAAAAAGTCACACACAGGCTAGCTTTGGGGATGTAAAAAGAAGCGTTTGGAGTTCCCCACTCTTCTTTTCATTTTGGCTACATCTCTCCTATCTTTATTGTAAATTTTAATTATTGGTAGACATATTGTGTTAATATTTTCTTCCAATTTTCCTTTGTCAAACAAGATTATTTGGTTGGATTTTCCATACTAAAACTTTCAATTTCCCCCCCCTAATATTTTTGTTTTCTTGCGATACTAGTGTTTGCGGCCTTAGAGAAAGGACTTTTAACATTTTGAATGGAAGTGGTAATTTTCTGAGATACTTTAGGTCTCTATTCCACTTCATTTTATTTTAAATATGCCACCTGCATCTCTTGATCAAGCTTTGATTTACTTACGATTTTTACATTCGAACATTTAGAACTTTAGCTGTGAGTATTCATTACAATACTTAGAATCTCTCTTTGCATTGAATTGTTTTTTTTTTTTTTTTTCCTCTCTCTCTCTCTCTATTTCAAACTTATTTCGGCGACCCATACATTTTTCTCCCATCAATAATGATTTTCAGGACAACATTTTTCATTTTAAAAAAAAGGAATGTTTCGGCTACCCCTATTCTATGGGATATCCTAATGAAGCTGTCCTATTTATTTATGTATTTTTTTTAAACTGAAAAACCATGAAGCATGGTTTTGTATAACCAGAGCCGCCGAGAGACAAGGCGTGCACCATGTTAGTGTTGTCGCCAGTCCTCCCTCCCATTATGCTAATTTTTCTCTATGCACAATTCTTTAATTTGAGCCGAGCCCATAGTTTTCGATTAGGCAGACATACCCACTCTGCGGCCTAGTGAAGAGTGTACTGTACTGAATACTTCTTTTTTCATTGATAAAATTGTTTGAAGCGTACATTTCCGCGGCTCTTACTTAGATATTCTTAATAAAAGAGAATCATGGATGTTCCTAAATTGTATTTTAAAATTACATTTTCTATTCAAAGTTCACAAAAAAAAAAAAAACACTTTTGGCACCATTATTTAAATTGTTCATTTATAGTTACTGTTTTAATTTTTTAAAACAACTAAGTTTCCCTTTTTCTTCATTAGTTCCATCGCTAAAATGAAATTGGCGGCCTCACTTCTGAAAAACAGCGGGGGAAGGGGGGGGGACGGAGACTGCCCTCAAGAGTACGTGAAAAAAAGCATTATTGATGCATAATTTCTTGTTGAATGAGTTTAAATATTTTTTTCTTTCCAAAATTCAAAAATGTCATGTTCTAAAGAAAAAACTTTCCGGAAAAAATATTCCCCCCAAAAATTTTGATGGCGCAACTTGCGCCATAATCCCCCCCTGTGGGCACCCCTGAATCACTCCCATGCAAGAAAAGGAAATGAACAGATGCATTGTTCTCTTCTAGTGATGCTCCGGATATCCGTATCCGTATCCGCGGATATCCGAGGGGAAAATAAAGATCTGTATCCGTATCCATTACTTTTTTGACGGATCTTAAACGGATCATTTTTATTCTAAAAAAATTTAAAATTTTGAATTAGAGACTCTTAAATTCCATTTATAAATTAGGTTTTATTCCCTATTTAAATTATAAGGTATCATTTCAGAAGCCAATTTGTACCCCCCCACCCCCCCCCCCCCCGGTTGCGAAAAGGAAGGTGAAATAAGTTTTAAAAGTGTATATCAGTGTGTCTTTTTGTGGCATCGTAGCTCCTAAACAGATGATTACCGGAGATATTAATTAAAAACCGACTTAACATTTTTCACAATTACGGTAGTAAAAATTTACCCGTACGTTAAAAATGTTGGCCCTAATTGAAAGAACGAAGTTTTCTGCGTTTGATATTTATTTGTAACTTCCAACTTATATACAGTTGGAGCTATAATCTTGTTAAGTAAATTTTGAATGCAATCCTTAGCATTTAAAATTTAATATGCGTGATTGATAGCGATTTCAGAGTCGGAAGATAAGGAGAAAAAGCTCATTGATTTAAAATTTTTACCTGCTGTCAGTTCATATTTGTTAACAAATGTGTGTTTAGACTCGTGAAATTCATCTTAATATGAGGTCGGCTCTCTGGGACACGTTTTGTTTTTTTAATTTTTAATTTAATATTAGTTTTCGTTATTGATTTGTGGTTTCTGTTGTTCTTCATTTTTGTTTCTCTCGGCATCCTTCAAAAAAAGTGAGACTAAATTCTCTATTTACTGTTTGTAAAGGTATTCCCGGCTCTATATTTTGTCGGTCGTAGTAAGTTCGGTGGAATGGATCACCGCTGCATTTATGCTGAAATAAAATGCGAAAAAATATTTCTAGCCTGTCCAGTAGCAGCTACACTCTTGCTCCTGTATCCTACATCTACCGAGTAAGCTAGAAATAATTTTTCCATTCCATCTAAGCATTAATGCAGCGCTAGCCCATTCCTTCCAACTCTCCCTCAATTTTTACGGAGATTTCTTTAAAGAGAAAATCATAGTCTCGATTATATTTTTGCCGCAGTTGACATTCTTTGAAGAAACTGCCATTATTCTGACGGGAATACCTTCCGTAACAAATTTTACACTTGGATAGTTGAATTGGGGGGGGGGGGGAATTGAGATCCGTATCCGTATCCGGGCGGATCTATTTTTTTAACGATCCGGCACATCACTAGCTCTCTTCCAATGATTGAAGTCTCTATGAAATAATTTATTGACCCTAACGTTACTCATAATATTGGATTTTTAATGGTAAGTGTATTCAGGGATGCCCACCTGGGGGGGGAGGGTCATGACACCATTGAAATTTTTATGGAGGATGTTTTGTGGAGTATTTTTCACTTTTTTTCGGGGGCTCTTGCTTCTTTGGGGGTGGGGTTCAGAATATTTAGAGGTGCCCACCTGTGGGCGGGAGGGGGGGGGGGGGGGTCATGGCACAACTGAAATTTTTAGGGGGATGTTTTGTGGGGTATTTTTTACTTTTTTGGGAAGACTCTTGCTTTTTTGGGGGGGGGGGAGGGAGTTCACAATATTTAGGAGGTGCGCCCTTGATCTTAGGGGGGCATCCCTAGTGTCTATGTGAAAATTCTCCATTAAAAGTTGTAAAATAGCCACTGCTTGTTTCATTGTAATATGTTGCTTGTTTCATTCAATGAAATAAACCATTCTAAGTATAGTATTTTTCACAAAACCCGTATTTCTGAAGCCCTGTATCTCCTGATCCCATTGAGATGCCATGATAATTATACATATAGCCATTTTGCTATATGTATCAATATCAAACAAACTTTTTTTGATATATATTTTTTTTAATTTTAAAATTGACACTTTTTGAGAAATTTGAATTTTAAAATTTAATTTCAAATTTTATTTATTTATTTATTTATTTTATTTTATTTTTTTTTTTTTTTTTTGAAATTGTAAACCCAATTGTTTTTGAAATTGTTTTTGAAATTGGCATATCATATTAAAGCCCCATTCAACAGCTTTAAAATGAGACCACTCCTAGGTATATATCATCACTGGTTACCAGCCTTTAGGCATCCAAAGGTGAGGAAAACAGGAAACATGTTCATGAAAGTTTAAATATTTAAAAATTAATAACTTCAAAAATAATTGTGCTACATGACTGAAATTTGATATTTTTTCATAAGTCTATGATATGTTACTGCATAACAAAATCATAAAAATCTGAGACGTCAAGCCTAAATCAGTGTGTTGATTTGACGTTGAAACACGCGTTTTACTCCACAATCGACTGTTATTTATATGAAGATGGTAATACTGAAATGCAAAACTGCCAAAACTTGTATGAAATATTAGTTGAATTAATGTAAGTTAAATTCAGGGTTATATTGAAGGTATACGGCAGTATACATCGTATACTTTCCGGTTTGTTTCCAAACATAACATATATCCTCTGCTAATTTGATATTTTATCCTATATATTATGATTTTCACAAAATATTAACGTAAAGTATTTCGCTCGGTGATGTATGATTAACATCGTATTAACAATGAATGATGGACATCAATGTCATGTATTTTCTCATCATTTATTTTTCATTGCGTATTAAAAGTTTACAATTTAAAGACGATATATGACATCCTGCTATATGGGATGTGGTTTAAAAAAAAATAAAAAAAAAAACCTTTGAACCTATTTATTACAATTTAATTTAATTTACCCATTGTCAGGCAGTTAGAAGCAAAGAGTTGTAAGTGGACTCATTCAAGTTTTATGTTAAACACGTATAAAATTCAGGTCCATGGCAGGCTTTCTTCGAACTTTTTTCTAAATCACGCTGCACAGCAGCGCCTAACAGGGTTACTAATAAATTAAATACTATCTCGTGCCCCAAAACAGAAAACAGGTTCTTTTACCATTCGTACTGGTTATCTCCAAATTTTTAATTTTTACGCACATCCCTTTGCTTCTCACGACCTCATCTTCTCTCTAAAGTTTCAACATACACCTTCTTACTTCTTTACTAATAATAAAGCTCAAAGTCTCTCTGTCTGGATGTCTGTAGGATATCTGGATCTCTGTGACACTGAGAACACCAAGACCGTTCGGGCCGATTTTCATGAAATTTGGCACAAAGTTAGTTTGTAGCATGGGGGTGTGCACCTCGAAGCGATTTTTCGAAAATTCGATTTTGTTCTTTTTCTATTTCATTTTTAAGAACATTTTCCGGAGCAAAATTATCATAAGATGGACGAGAAAATTACGAAATTATCATGACGTGGAATGGGAGAGCGAATGAACATAGCCTATTGGCGAGAAATTCATCATCCATTATTTGTAAATATACAGGCGAACCAAAAGACCTTTTAATTTTCTACAACGGGCAATGCCGTGCCGGTACCACTTGTCTCAAATAAATGTAACAGTATATCTTCTGCTATTTGTAAACCTATGGTTCTGGTTAAATTTGAAATTTCATTACATATTTTTTGATAGTTTGATAACATTGAATAGCCAAAACTTGAAATTTTGTTGCGTTAAGTAAATTTCATAATTTTCCAGATGCTTCCAGCACTTATGACAATGATGAGTTATTATACATTGATGCAGTAATCAGTTTCTTGATGCTCGAAAGAACTGTGGAATTGTGTGCCAAATTTCTCTTTCTATCTCATTAATATCGAGACCAATCGAATTATGTAATTACTAGTGGTACCCGCGCGGCTTTGCCCGAAGTAGAAAAATTAAAAGGTCATTTGGTTCGCCTGTATGTTTACAAGTAATTGATGACGAATTTCTCGCCCATGTTATGGTAATTTGCTCGTACACGATATGATAATTCGCTCGACTACGTTATGATAATTTACTTGTCCACGTTATGATAATTTCCTTGGTATATTGTTCTTAAAACTGGAATAGAAAAAGAACAAATTCGAATTTTCGAAAAATTGTTTCGAGGTGCTCATTCCTATGCTACGAATTAATTGTGTGCCAAATTTCATGAAAATCGGCCCAACGGTCTAGGCTCTATGCGCGTAACAGACATCCAGATAGAGAGATAATAAGAGAGACCAGAACCGAGGGTCATTTCAAAATTTTCCAGTGCAAAGGGTATATATACTCAATGCATTTTAAGGGGAAAAGCATCGAAATTCGAAATACATGTAAAAGGCACAATTACATTATGTTTTCAATATCCAAGGGTCTCCCTTAATGTCCAAAAGACGGGCCTGGGAAAGACGTAGCACTTGTGTTTCATCGTTTAAACAAAATTATTCCACAAATTGCACGGCACACTCAAATGCATTAAAGCTTTGCAAGGGGAAAATGGAAACGAAACGAAAATAAAGTGGCTATTACATATACTAGCCAGCTATTATGCAAAACCCAGTTGCGGTTTTACGGGAAGGGTGATGGGGGGTAGTTTCCACTTCCAGAAACCAGATGTTTTTTTTTTTTTTTTTTCAATTTTATTATTATTTTTTCAATTTCAATGCAGCGAGAACATGTTTTTAACCTACACTTTCGTAAAAGTTTGTAAAAAAAGTGAAAGAAGATTTGATATCTGTTAAAATTGTATCTAAGAACAAATTTTCGAAAATAAATTATTTCATTGTACTAGAAAATGGAAAATTTGAATGTAAATTTATCCCTGCCAGCCTAATACATTTCGAGGGGATAATCCTATTCGAATCAAATTGTTTTTGTGTTTGTAAGTTCTTGAGCAGGGCACCTCATTCTTATGTTTCATTTTATTTTTAGAACAACTTTGTATTCAAACTTGAAAAAAAAAATTTAAATGTTAACATTGGAGACCACATGGAAATTTGAATCCTATACAAATCCTTGTCTAATAAGTGCTTTGAACAAATTTTTGTGGAGAGCGATGTTTTATTTATTTTTATTTCTTTAATTCAATTTTTATTTTTTAATAATGGCCCGTATCGGGAGGGTGAAACGCGTCTGGAAGTTATGGGTAAATTAAATTAATGTTTACTCATAAAAATTTTATGTATTGTTCAAGAGTTTTTCTTTAAAAAATGATGTTTGTCCTGCATTTTTTTAATCGTGCTCATACGTGTCCCAGGCCTGTTCACGTGTATCCCCCTATTTGGGTACATGTGGACAATTGAAGATCTTTTTTTAAATACTGAAAAGCAATGAAATAATTGCTTAAAAACTCTCAAAAAAGTTCCATCACATAAGGAAAAGACTATTCAAACATGTGGGGACGTTTTTTGCGCAGAGAAATTGATAATAGTCAAAAAAATTGTTCATATCGTCACCAAAGAGCAACAGTAAGATATCTAGTCCCAGAAATAACACTAAGATATTTTACTGTTGCTCTGAGGCGACGATATGTGCCCCCCTTTCCCATAATTTAAAAGGAATACAATATAAAGTCTTGAAATAGGTCTTCGTTTAGTTTGAAAATTAGTCAAAATCGTTATCAAAACGTGATTTTAAATTATCTATATTATGTAGTGAAATATGTTACAAAACACTAAACTAAATTAGAATGATGAAAAAAGGTGTTTTTTTTTTTCAATTCGATGTGAAATCAGAAATATTTTCTCTTTTACTAAGTTGTCAACATTGCTTCTGTATATGATGAAGTAATGTCAAGAGAATTCTTGAGATGAGTGTTATAAACACAATTCTTCAGTTTCGACTTTTCATTCTTCACTCTGGAGGATAGCTCCTCGCAGATGTAAACGCTGTCAAAAAGGGATGTTGTGAACAGAACTGATTGCCAGGGCCGACGAGAGGACACATCAACCTAGTCAGAAACTTGGGGCCCGTCAGGAAACTAGGGGGGTTGCGTCAGTGTCGGCGACACTGACGAAAATAAAGGAAGAAAGAAAAAAAAGGGGGGGGGGGCATCTCCGAACAAGAGAAAACGTAAAGACTGAGTAAAATTTACCCTTTTGGTTTTTTCTGTTGTGGGCACTTTAATAGAGATAATTGTTTTCTAGTAAGCAGTTTTGATTTTTTTTCTCCCCTCCCCCCCTTTTTTCCTTCCCTTCCCCATTTTTTCTCTTTCCTCCTTTTCTCTTCTTTTTTGGGGGGACCGGAAGGGCCCGGTGATATGACTGACAAGGGCTCTCTGCGGCCCTGATTACTGAATAGGCCGACTAGTCAATGGCTTAGGGCCCTGACTATTTAGGGGCCCCCAAATAGAAAAATTGTTTTAGTCAATGCCTAAAATTGTTTTATGCGATGCTAAAATTTTAAAGTTTGAATACAGGGGACTGCAAAAAAATTATTTGGCTTTGGGCCCCCTAATCTGAAATTTTGTTCAAATGAACAAAAATCCACCATTCCAAAGTCTGCAATTTCTCCTGTAAATGGCTATTTCATCGAAACGCAACTTTGCCCAAAGCAGATCAGATAATTTGTGATTTAACGTGCTTCTTGTCGCCCGTGGTTCGCACCTGAGTCACCTGCGAAGGTCAGCAACCGATCGTCGGCCGTATAAGATCCGATCTAGATCAACACCAGCAGCAATCCACCCTCTCGTGAATCAGCAGCCGATTCGCCCACGTTAGGGGATGATTCATAGCTGCGTGTACCCGTCTGGAATTGTCCCGAGGTCGGGAGGAGATCACAGCACAACTCTTCTCAATTGGATGTCATTAGGCGATTCCCCATTGTCTTCTGGGAGCAGGCTCTCTCTCTCTTCGAAAACATGAATGAGGGATTGATCCAGAATTTTTTTTTTGTTTGTTTTCCTTCTTAGTTGCTTCCGTTGTTGTTTGTTTCAGTTCCTGCTTCTCGTTTTTGAAGAAGAAACAGGTTTCACTTGCTTGTTTTCTGAGGACACCGGGAAAAGAGCAAAAAATCAAGAAAACAAAAAAATAAAAAATATTATTCTCTCGTAAAGGGTCATTGTCGATTACAATGTTGTAATTGTTAATTACAACCACGCGATTTGACTTACGTGAAGCGGGTAAAACCGTGACCGTCGCTAAGGATCACGGTAAAACCAGGCCCGTCATTTGAACGACCGGGGGGGGGGGGGGGGTAAATTGACCCCGCTGGATTTTGGAGCCGTAATTATGCATTTTGTATGTATTTTGTTGTGTTTTCCCAAGAATGTATTGAACAAATACTCTTTATATTCTTTGCACGCCCCTCCCCCCTCTAAAAATTTTTGAAATGACGGACTTGGATATAACGCAGGTTTTTCATGAGTAACGTATCTCACAGCTTTCACCAACTCCTCGCCCGCAACACGAGGTTTTTCAGAAGGGATTGATTCCAAGAATCGGAGTTAAGTCATTTTTCCCCTGAGTCCGCAACTCTCCCAGTACTGCTGCGGATCTAAGTCGGAGTAGTTTTAGGCAAGGCCGTATCCAGAATTTTTTTTCGAGAGGGACCCAGTTTCGCTTTTCGCACATTGGCCTCACACACATACACACACACACACACACACACACACACACGTTTTTATCTAGTTGTTTAATGCTCCCCTGCTGTTTTTATTTTTATTTTGATTTCTTATTATTTTGTATTCACCTTGTAGTGAGAAGGTGAAGGTTAATAGGAGAGCCCTTTAAGTGAGATGTAGAATATCCACAATTTCAAAAGGTCCGGGGGTTTCTTCCCCGAGAAATTTTTTGAAAAATACATATAAAAATCTGTATTTTGAGGCCTTATATGGTGGTAATTGTGACTACAAAAGTATAAAGAAAAATAGGCAAACAAAACCTATAAAAAGTTATGCCCAAAAAAATAGTTTAGTTCGCAAAAATTTATCTTGAAAAATATGCAGCAAAAACGCGAAAATCGTGATTTTTGCATTTTTTACGCAGGATGTATCAAGGAGCTGAATTAGGCACATCTTGGTAATCAGACTCTAGTCTAAACGGAAACTAGGGCCTGACCCTTGAGGAGTCCCGAAATCGGCGTAGTGTAAGTTTTATAAGTTTTGGGGGGAGGAGGGGAAGTCTACCAAACTGACAAGGTTCCTGCCTTGTTCCTGGACGGCCCTGAATTGAATTGGGAAAGAGAGCAGGAAGTCCTAATAATTGTCCAAATTTCAATATGCTTTGCAGCTAATGAGAACTAGGAACTAGAATTGCGTATGCTGTATTTCTTCAAATTTTCACTCGTTTAATAATTGCACAATTAAGGATTTAAAAAACGTTGTTATTTTCCCATTCTGGAATTAGAAAAAAAAATGTGCGTCACGGGATGCTCGGCAGAAGTGATAACTTTCATAGGATTAAATTATTATCATTATTTAATCCTATGAAGGTAATAATTGGCTTATGGTAGCTATAATAAGCAACGAAATTTTTGCATTGTATGTTATCTAAAAATGTTGCAAAGACTGCATCAAGTACAGTTCCGTGACTTGTAGTGGCTTCTTCTGACTTATTAATCATTTGTAATTATAATTTGGATTGTAGAAACGATTCTAAATTTTTATCTCAATCAGAAGCAAAATTAACATTAAAATCTCCGGTTAATATTAAAGGAATTGTATAATAATTTTCATTAACTAAAGCAGAACCTTCTTGTGTATAATTTAAAAGCTGTTTATGAATAAATTGAATATTACTTGAAATACTTTTGTTTGGAGATATATATATGTTGGCAATAAAATAATTTGTTGCTTTGCTTCATTGAGACATTCCACTATACACATTTCACCAATAAAATAGAACCAACTTCAAAATTGCTCTAAATGAAAAATAATTTTATTCTTTGATCACCATTCAGACTACTTTTAAACATAAGTTTTGATGTCGGCGCAAAAACAATAGATTAAATGACGCGTCGTTTCTAAATATTTCGTTTATCAGGAAAAACACTCAAACTTACGAAACATTTTAGATTTTACTCTGTGATGAACAAATTAAATGTGTATTCATTATTTTTGTTTTCTCGGTCGTGTCCCTAACCCCCGCGTTGCGGAGTCTGCGGGGATGAAGTTCGTTTAAAATATGTACACCTTATCACAGTTCAAAACTCTAAACGAAGCGAGATATTTTTAGTATAACTAATCGCAAAAATGTTTTTAGTTTGAAAATAAATTTAAAGATTAAATGCTGTTTTGCGTATATATATTGTTTACAATGTTATTGGTATTATATTGTATTATTAAACTCACCTTTCGTTAGGAGATTGCGTTATGTTGCGACGATCGTCCATCGTTTGTTAATTTCATTACTTTTTCTACTATCACTTAACGCTTAAAACTGACCCAAAGAGTCAAGAAACAAAATTTCCCCGATCATGGCGCTTCTGTCGTATGCGAGAACGAAAGGAATGCCAGACAAGAGTTGCGTCGTTACGCGCGTTATGTCACAAATCGGTTTACCCTCGCATAAGAAGTTATCACTTCAAAAAAATTTCTTCTGTTTTACGTTACAAAACATTTCGGATTTCAATAGGGGGGGGGGGGGGGCGCCCACCCTTCTGGATATGGCCTTGGGTTTGGGTTAAGGGAGTTGCAGTCGGAGTCGAAGGTTACAAAATTCCCGGAGTTGCAGCCGGTCATTTTCCCTTCGACTCCGCAGCCCTGCTTTATAGGCTGTAAAATTCTTGCTAAACACTTTCGAAGAGCCGTAAGCCAACCATGCTGTCACTGTCACCTGCACGCTGCACGCTAGAGGTGACCTGGATTTTCCAAATTCTGTTGTAGTTGACGAAGCAAGTTCCTTGCGTTACGATGGCAGAACAATAAATGGAGAAGGGCGGATCTCGATTGTTTGATTGACTTTCTGCGGAAAAGGGACTAAGCTGTCTCTAGTTTTTAACTTCCACTCTTCGAGCTTCGCATACCTTCGATCTCGCAAGTCAGTCAGTTAACTATGAAAGATGGCATGCAATTGCGTTTTTAGAACTCAAATGTTTAAAAAAATGCTGAAAATGATGCCGTTTGCCCTTCTCTCATTATCTCCTAACATCATCGAAGTCAGTTTAAAACTGCATTTTTGAAACTACATGAACAAGTTTTTTTTTTTTTTTTTTTATGTTGGTACAGTCGGGAATGGTTACCGTTTCAATACAGTTGTCTGGGCGTTTGTCAGTGAATCTTTTTTTGCATTAATTTTTAACTAATTTCACAATAGAAATATGGGGTTCTACATAGATATGTAGCAGTGCATTTTATAACAACGAGACATCAATGTCGCCTAGTGAAAAAAATGTGACATAGAAGATGCAAAATCAAACAACTGGGCGACTTTAGAAATTCGGAATGAACGAATTCATTATATTTTGCAAATTTCGTTTTTCGCAAATAAAATAATAAAATCACTTATGGTTTTGAAATTGTGGTTGCATTAATAGAGAAGTAGTGCATACTTTTGCAAAATTTTGTTCATTTATGCTAAAAACTGATTTCTGGAAGCCTACAAACCTTAGGGTCCCATTTTTACCCCACTTTCCCCTGCCCAGAAAACCAAAAAGTAAAAGAAGCACCTTTTGTGTTCTGCAAAATTTCTCTTAAAAGTATCCTTTTATCTGAAAGCGCACTACCACTTTTTTGGTCTGGGGGACACGACACTACTTCCCTCAGGGCATTTTTTTTTTCTGAAACTGAAATCAATTTTAGTCTATATTGCAAATAAAAGGGTTATGGAGCCCTCTCACGAAAATTTCAAAAAGTGAAATTTTAAACTGTCTTTAGTAACTAGAGACGTACCGAGTAGCACTTTGCCGAGTACCGAGTACTCAGCTTTTCACTACTCGGCCGAGTACCAAGTTACCGAGTACCTAGTTCTAATTATGTTTTAAGAAGAACCACGACACAATAGACTTCCATCTCCAAATAATAGTTAATAAAACAAAATTCCAGGTGAAATTTAACTATGCATTATTGAGAAGATTTTGTTTGTGTCAATAATTTTACAAATAAGTTATTTTTTAAACTAGTTAAAGAAATACATAAAAGGTAGGATTAATCAAGTTGGAATTGAAACAAATTATATCAATCTATACTTCTAGTCTGCTAAATGTAAATAATTTTTAAAAGCAAATGGAAAAATGTTAAAAGCACAAATGTGCAGGAGCACTGCAGACACATGTTTTTACATTTCAAGGAACATCTTTTTCAGTGCATACAATGTGAGCTAATGACTGTAAAAAAAATCGGCTTTTTAACGATGTCTTTAAATCCACAAGCTCACATTTTTTGCATTGAAAAAAGCATTCCTTGTAATGCCAAAACATGTGTCTGCAGTGTTCCATCACATTTGTACTTTTAACGTTTTATTTTTTAAGAAAAGGTACTTTTATGCTTCAAAAATCCATTTAATAATATAATAAAGCATAGCAAACTTCATTATTCTCAAAATTAGAATTTGACTTTTAAATTTGAATTGGAAACTGTTTGCAGCATATTATATGTCATACCAAAATGATTTTCACATGCTTAGAAGTGTTTAAGTGAAGTTTTCATGATTTTCATCACATAGAATAGAAGAAATAAAATCACGAAACAGATTTTAAAAAAATTAAATAAAAGTTAATTAAAACTTAAGGACACATAATTTTTGTACAAATATTACTTAAATATGTTATAAATGTGACTACTAATTTTAAACAATAGTTTGTTTCGTACTAGCTGGTATAAGGTACAAAACTTGTACCTTATACCAGCTTATAGTTAAATGTCCATTCGTTACCGTATTTTTTTGTTCTTCCGTTACCATTAAAAACCATTTAAATTAAATCCATATTAAAATTATAACTATACCTCCTTGAAAAAGGACATAATTCTGCTTTGCATTAAAAGAAAACATAAGTCTCTATACCCAATACGTTCTTGGTGAACTAACTGAGATGTAGTATTTTGGTAACGGAAGGACATCAAGTTATCACCTTAGACCTATTTCATGGTTGAAAAAAAATAAATAAATAAATTACTTACCAAAAAAATTAACTAGACATTCAAAAGATATAAAAAAGAGATTTTTTGCTCTGTAAAAACACAAAGAGGAAACTTGATTTTCTAAAAGTCATCAAAGTATTTGAGGAAAACAGGTTAAGATTCAAGAAATTCATTTATTTCTGAAGAAAAAGGTTTTTGGCAAGTGAGAGAATATTAATTTTTAAAATTCAAGTGTCTTGTCTCCTTTTTCCTGGAATTAACCATATTGTTACAAATCCTGTAAATAGTAATTATTGTAGTAACGTAACCTGTAAATAGTTTCCCGTAATGAATATACAACCCCTTTTCATATGGCTAAAGTATACAACCCCCTATTCTTTTTTCCTTATTTCATTCACTGATTTTATCAATGGAAGTGTAGTTGTAGAACGTTGTAGCATTTTCTGGAATCTTTGAGAGCTCTCTTTTCGGTGTTATATAAACGGTTACGTTGGATAAACAGTTAGTTTCGATTGATATTTCGAACTGAGAAGATTTTTGCTCTGTTTATAGCGAGGCATTTCGCTGTGTTGTTTTCGTATTTGGAAGTAAATACGTGTGTAAACGTTGAGTTTACGGTGTTGTGTGATAATTGCTTAATTGCTGATGAATAATTTGGCAGTTATTGAAGATCTTTCCTGTACATAGTGTAAATAAATTTCCTGTGTTTTTATCAAGAACTGTGTCTTCATTTCAAGAAAGTGGAAGTCGCACCGAATCCGTTACAATTTGGCGCCCAACGTGGGGCTTCTTCTGGACTTTCTTGGAGTAAGTGTGACTTTTTTCATAAAGACTTTGAATTTATAGACTTTGTTTTTATGGTGATTACTCGCGCAATGGATGAACAATTAAAACAACTTCTTGACGCAATCACCTCTGTGAAAAGTGATTTGACTGCAAGTTTTACTGCAAATCAAGAACAATTAAAAAAAGAATAGGGGGTTGTATACTTTAGCCATATGAAAAGGGGTTGTATATTCATTACGGGAAACTATTTACAGGTTACGTTACTACAATAATTACTATTTACAGGATTTGTAACATTGCCCCCTTCCTAAGGACTGCACGTCCCGGGCAGTACAATCCCCAGAAAGGGTGCCAAACTTCTATCACAAGTTTACAAATATACACATTAATTAATAACTAACAGATACAGAAAACACAATAATAACAAGAAATATTACTAAACATTAAAAGCAAAAATTATCTACAACTTTTATGTTATCAACCATGGTTGTTTACGTAATACTCATGAACTATGGCCATAGGGGCTAACCGATCATAATGTACAACCCTAGGTTTTTTGCATTAGGTGATTTTTGGATCCTCACTACGACGTCATTCAGTCGGTTAAGGACTTTGTAGGGTCCATCCCAATGCGACTGCAATTTGGGTGACAGACCTTTCCGTCGGATGGGATTCCATAACCAAACCTTGTCGCCTTCGTTGAATTCATGTCCAGTAGACCTTGTGTCGTATCGGGTCTTCATCTTCTCCGCCGCGATGTTGATTCGCTCTCGTGCGAAGTTATGAACGTCTTCCAACCGGGCCTGGAGATCCTGGATGTACTCCTCAGGCGATGAAGGCGCATCCGGAGGACGACCGAAGACGAGATCACAAGGTAGCCGAAGCTCTCGTCCGAAGAGCATCTGAGATGGGGCATATCCGGTAGTCTCGTGGACAGCACTGCGGTAGGCCAGCAGGAACAAAGGTAGCTTCTTGTCCCAATCCTGTTGATTTCTGGATACCATAAGTGAGAGATTATTCAGGATTGTGCGGTTAAATCTCTCCACCATGCCGTCCGATTGTGGGTGTAGTGGTGTTGTCCTAGTTTTCTCAATTCCGAAAATTTGACATAGGCCCTTAAACACAGCAGAGATGAAATTCCTCCCTTGATCGGAATGAATCTGCAAAGGTGTTCCTTATCTCGAGATCCATTGTTGGACTAGAGTCTCTGCTACGGTAGTAGCCTCTTGATCTGGAATGGGATATGCTTCCGGCCATTTGGTGAAGTAGTCGATGGAAACAAGAATGTATTTGTTCCCATCAGCAGTTCTTGGTAGAGGACCCAGGATGTCGATCCCAATTCGTTCGAAAGGAGCTCCAACGTTGTACAGATGTATCTTCCCTCTGCTTCTCTTCTTCGGTCCTTTACGAGCAGCACAGGCGTCACAAGAATGGCACCACTTCTCCACGTGGCCGGAAGCATATCCCATTCCAGATCAAGAGGCTACTACCGTAGCAGAGACTCTAGTCCAACATTGGATCTCGAGATACGGAACACCTTTGCAGATTCATTCCGATCAAGGGAGGAATTTCATCTCTGCTGTGTTTAAGGGCCTATGTCAAATTTTCAGAATTGAGAAAACTAGGACAACACCACTACACCCACAATCGGACGGCATGGTGGAGAGATTTAACCGCACAATCCTGAATAATCTCTCACTTATGGTATCCAGAAATCAACAGGATTGGGACAAGAAGCTACCTTTGTTCCTGCTGGCCTACCGCAGTGCTGTCCACGAGACTACCGGATATGCCCCATCTCAGATGCTCTTCGGACGAGAGCTTCGGCTACCTTGTGATCTCGTCTTCGGTCGTCCTCTGGATGCGCCTTCATCGCCTGAGGAGTACATCCAGGATTTCCAGGCCCGGTTGGAAGACGTTCATAACTTCGCACGAGAGCGAATCAACATCGCGGCGGAGAAGATGAAGACCCGATACGACACAAGGTCTACTGGACATGAATTCAACGAAGGCGACAAGGTTTGGTTATGGAATCCCATCCGACGGAAAGGTCTGTCACCCAAATTGCAGTCGCATTGGGATGGACCCTACAAAGTCCTTAACCGACTGAATGACGTCGTAGTGAGGATCCAAAAATCACCTAATGCAAAACCTAGGGTTTTACATTATGATCGGTTAGCCCCATACTATGGCCATAGTTCATGAGTATTACGTAAACAACCATGGTTGATAACATAAAAGTTGTAGATAATTTTTGCTTTTAATGTTTAGTAATATTTCTTGTTATTATTGTGTTTTCTGTATCTGTTAGTTATTAATTAATGTGTATATTTGTAAACTTGTGATAGAAGTTTGGCACCCTTTCTGGGGATTGTACTGCCCGGGACGTGCAGTCCTTAGGAAGGGGGCAATGTTACAAATCCTGTAAATAGTAATTATTGTAGTAACGTAACCTGTAAATAGTTTCCCGTAATGAATATACAACCCCTTTTCATATGGCTAAAGTATACAACCCCCTATTCTTTTTTCCTTATTTCATTCACTGATTTTATCAATGGAAGTGTAGTTGTAGAACGCTGTAGCATTTTCTTTAATCTTTGAGAGCTCTCTTTTCGGTGTTATATAAACGGTTACGTTGGATAAACAGTTAGTTTCGATTGATATTTCGAACTGAGAAGATTTTTGCTCTGTTTATAGCGAGGCATTTCGCTGTGTTGTTTTCGTATTTGGAAGTAAATACGTGTGTAAACGTTGAGTTTACGGTGTTGTGTGATAATTGCTTAATTGCTGATGAATAATTTGGCAGTTATTGAAGATCTTTCCTGTACATAGTGTAAATAAATTTCCTGTGTTTTTATCAAGAACTGTGTCTTCATTTCAAGAAAGTGGAAGTCGCACCGAATCCGTTACAATATGTATGTTATGTATGTTCCCTATACAATATACAATGAAAGTCAGATGTTGCCCAAATTTTGCAGGGAAGTACTTTAGCACCAGGGAAGAATGTCGAGAGGGGAGGGGTTCACACGCTAAAAAAGTACCGCACCGTTCGAATTTTATGTTTAAGACCCCAAAACGGCATAAAATGGTGCTTCCTACTCGAAAGAATTATGGTATCGTCTTAATTTTAATTCCATTGGAAAGTCGGAATAAAATGCCCTGTAGACGATTTTTTTTCATCCGGTTAGGAAATACCAAAGGCCTCAATTAACCAGGGGAGAAATTTTCAGCAGTTTTGAGTAAGCAAAAATTAATTCTAAATTGGATATTTGTCGTATGAGCAATCTAATGAACGTGACAAAATCATTGAGAGTAAATAAGAATATCAGTTGCCATTTTTTGCTTCAATGGGAACAAATAAATTCTTGCTTTTGCTTTGAGGCTTTTTCTGTAATGAAAAAATTTTAAAATTTTCCCTTTTGATAATTTTTTTGCGATTTATTTATTGTTTTGTACAGCAGGCAGAACATAATTAGGGTATTAGTAAGTGGAAATTTTTCATATTGGTTTTCATAGGCGGCTCGTACGGGGGAGGGGCGGGGGGAGGCGGCAAATGTCTTCTCACTTCCAAAATAAAAGACTCCTTCACCCCTCACTTTTCAGTGTTAAACATTGATAATGATCGATCGGAAAATGATTTTTACGGGGAGGGTTGATTTATTTCACGACGATAAAAACGAAATATTCGAAATAAATGGACTTGTCTTATGTTATTTCATTAGAATGGAACTTTGAATTGGAAGATGTAAGTTTACGAAAGCCACCTGCCCCACTCGACTTTTGAGGCCTTATTCCATTTTTAGAGGTTATTTAATCAGTAATGTCAATATAAGCCAAATTTATCAGAACAAGAGCAGATTTAAGGGTGCTCCCCGCTCTTAAGGATTTAAGGATCCTTTTAGGGATTGTTGTTCTCACTCAAGAAATGTATTTTAGGGACAAATGTTGAGATTCTACTGATGATATTTGACAATTTAGTCTTTTTTTAAGGCAAGGATCCATATAACAGTCCATCAGATATTTCACGCAGCGCCAGACACAATCCGACGGAAATCAGGATTTTTAGGGGAGTGTTAACTTTATTTATGAAGTTTCCTCATTAGAATGAGAATTTTCAGAGACTGATGTCAGAATTGTAATGGATATTTTTTATTGACTGTTGTCATTATTTTGACAGGAAATTTTACTTAATTTTTTTCCTTTAATTTATGCCAGATTGTTCTTGCATCACTTTTACAAACTTCAATTATCGAGGTAGACCGTGCAAGTACTCTTGATGTGAACAGACAACTGTTTATTCATTCAAACTGTAATGCGTCGCTGGTTTTGTGAAAAAACTTAAAAAAATTTGGAGTATGCCATTCCTCCCCCGGCCGTGGAAAAGTTATAAATGACGAGTTTCGTTCGAAGGATTCGAAGTACCTCGAATCCTTCGAAGAAATATTTTAAAATGCAGTATATTAAAAAAAAAAAAGTTTTTAAAGTGAGAACTTGCCACTTTAATACAATTAATTTTAAGGCTTTGATCTATTAATCCTGGTATTGTTAATTTGTTACGCTAGATGGCGGCACTAACAATTTTCGTTTGAATTTTGACTTGAAGTATAGGAAGAAATTCAACAAAATACTCTCTTCAAAATCGGTAAAAATAACGTCAATACGATCATTTGTTTTTAAAACGAAACACAAAAGAAGAAAAGACTCTATTCAAATTTTATTTTGCTTTGCCCTCTCTTTCAATCTACTTTTTTTCCCCCACGAACAGTTGCTTGTAGTGCTCTTACTTCGCAGTAGATGGAGCCAGCAAGAAATTAACAGTTAAAAATTTATTCAAATAAAATTGTCCTAATTCATTTATTTTAATTAATTTAATTTCTCCTAAACTAAAAGAACCGTATTGTGACATACCAATACTTCTCAAAATGTTTGATTTCAGTCATAATTAATAAGATGAGCTTTTTATCAGTGCCAAAGTTTGAAATTTATGAGCAGCCCGAAAACAACTAAACTGCCAGAAAATTAAGGGGAAAAAAATCACAGTTGAAAAAAAATTCATATTTTGCAACGGTTTCATAGCGTTTTGTTTCATCTCCATTGATTGAAAGGTTTATTATTTTGTTCTTTGGAGCAATTGAAGTTAATTGCGGTAAAAAATGCCTCAAGGATCTCGTGCGAAAGCATCTAAAGCCTCTCCAAAGAAACCGAAGATCACAAAAGTTTCCAAAAAGGGTATGTATTTCCTTAAAGTTACGATATCATCATTATGTTTATCTGAGACGCTATGTATAAATCAACGTTCAGCATGTCAAATATTTTTTAAAAATGTATTTCATTTCTATTGAACCGCTGTATTTTTGTCATCAATCTTCTCTGACAACAGAAATTTTGATGAATTTTCTAATTTTTTATTTGAAGTTATTTGTCTGATGAAGATTTTAACATGATCGAAAATGGGAAAACTTCTTAGTTTTCACCAAATTTACGAAGTGAGGAATTTTTCAGTCAGACACTAGGATTGCATTTCAAGATTTTTTCTTTAATGAAATTCCTAGCTCTAAAAACAAACTAACGTTTCACAACATTCTGAACCCCCCGTAACAGAGTACTCTTCACCAAACTCGGAAGTTCAAAAAGAGAATCAGACTACACTCAACGTCAATAAAAAAAATCAATTTCTCTTAATTCAAAAGTTGTTTCACCAAATTCAGGGGAAAAGAAACTTAGAAAAAAAAAACAACAACAACCTGAAACGGTATACATGGGTAATGTCCAGGGCGCAGTTTTTCAACCTTGACCCATATGAAAAATGAGAACTTTAACAGGCCCATCATTGCAGATTTTGTAGGAAGGGGGGGGGACAAATGGTATCTAAGGTGACCATTATTTACCCCTTCTAAGCAGCATGCAAAGGCAACTGTGTGAAAAAAAAAGCATAGTTTTTACAAATTATGCTTATTAAATGGTAGAGCCAGGAAATAACTTTGAAAAAGAATCGATATTTTTTTAATGCACAAGTTTACTTGAGTGTATTTAGTGCCAGAGTATTTTTTAAGGAATTTTCATTGGGTGACCAAGTTTAACATATAAAGACGGTAACCTTCCAATAATCTTAACTCTTTTCTTAACAAACATGTGCATATATCCTCACCTCAAAACAACAACAGGATATCTGTGTGGTTATTTCTGGATTCAGTTGATCTAACTGTTGTTCTGAGCAGCTGTTTAAGACTTCTAGATTAAGAGAAAGTCAATATGAACCTAACCAGAAGTATAGTATTAACTTTGAAATAAAGAGGATCTGGGGCATTGCCGGATTTACGTAAAGCTAAGCAAGCTATAGCTTAGCTTTTTCTTTAAACGCCTAAAAAAGTCGGAAGCGGTACCATTTAAGTTCCCGCAATTTTTTAGAGATATTTACATAGACCAATTAAAATGTTTTAACTATTACAATCTGAATAGTATAGAATTTAAAATTACTAGGATTTTTAAAAAATGAAATTGTGCTTAACTGTTCATTCACTGGTTGGTCTACCTTAGAACACAATAGACTCGCTTCTTTCATTCCTGTGAAGAAAATTCTGTTTGAATGGTTTTTTGCTCAAAATTTTTGAACTAAACTAGACCAATTATACTATGTTCCTGTTTCTGCAACAGTAAAGGTATGTAGCTCTCTTTGTACAGCATTTATTTACATTTAATATCATTCTAAGTAATTCTCTGTAGCGTTCTATATAGTCATATGAAGGCATTGTTTATGAAAACTGTATGTGCAGGGTAAAATCGGGTACTAACCAAGGAGCAAAACGGGGTACTACCCCCATACACAGAGAGAAAGATGCAACCGAAAGAGGACAAGAGAAAAGGAAAACGTCATTTTGACGGACTCCCCTACAAGCTTCATCTTCAGGCAACATTAAAAGAAAAGAAAAAGAAAAATGATGGAAAGAAGACCAAAGATCAACGGAAGAAAAAAAATCTGAAGGAAAGATAAACGAGTCAAAGAAAAGGCAACATAACAAAGATGCCAAAAAGCAACAGACAGAAAATAAGCGCTCAAAAAAGGAAAAACCGAAGGAGCAAAGGGATGAGTCCAGTGAAGAGGATGACAATGCTGCCTGGATTTACTACAATGAGCTTTTCTCGGACTCCAAGGGTAGTGAGGGATAGATCCAATGCATCTAATGTCGTCGTTGGGCGCATGAAAGCTGATCTGGGGGCCGAAGGGGAGGATAACTATTTTACTTGCAACTTGTGTCAATAGGTCTTATATTACAGCAAAAAATTAAAGGTAAAGACAATTAAACTAACTGACAACTCATGAATAATTCTTTTTATACGTATTCAGTTATGTTTTGACAATAGTTAACATATGTCACTAAATGAAACTTGAATTTTGTGGAAACTTTTAAAATTTTTATTTTCCCATAGCAATAAAGTGTCTATACCCGTTTTTGCCCCACTATTGGGGAAAAACCGGGTAAAATGACTTTTTTACAAAATCATTAATAAAAATAAAATAATAAAATCACTTATGTTTTTGAAACTGGTTCCATTAATAGATAAGTAGTGCATACTTTTGCAAGATTTTGTTCATTTATGTTAAAAACTGATTTCTGGAAGCCTGCAAACCTCAGGGTCCCATTTTTACCCCACTTTCCCCTGCCCAGAAAACCAAAAAGTAAAAGAAGCACCTTTTGTGTTCTGCAAAATTTCTCTTA
Organism: Uloborus diversus; assembly: GCF_026930045.1. Classification (NCBI taxonomy): domain Eukaryota; kingdom Metazoa; phylum Arthropoda; class Arachnida; order Araneae; family Uloboridae; genus Uloborus; species Uloborus diversus. The sequence goes on along the minus strand of NW_026558571.1, from coordinate 117,290 downwards.
AAAGTATCCTTTTATCTGAAAGCGCACTACCACTTTTTTGGTCTGGGGAATACACTACTTCCCTCAGGGCATTTTTTTTCTGAAACTGAAATCAATTTTAGTCTATAGTGCAGATAAAAGGGTTACGGAGTTCTCTCGCGAAAATTTCAAAAAGTGAAATATTAAACTATCTTTAGTAACTAGAGACGTACCGAGTAGCACTTTGGCCGAGTACCAAGTACTCAGCTTTTCACTACTCGGCCAAGTACCGAGTACCTAGTTCCAATTATGTTTTTTGAAGAACCACAACAGAATAGACTTCCATGTCCAAATAATTGTTAATAAAACAAAATTCCAGGTGAAATTTAATTATGCATTATTGAAAATATTTTGTTTGGGCTCTCCTCTGATATGCCCCCCTCTTGGCGAGATTTTAATTTTTCGCTCGATACGAAAATCGCCAATAAGGCGATAACTTGGCAACCCTGGTTTTGCAACTTGAACGCTGGAAAGTAGTTTCTCTAAGTCTGTTTTTGCACGTGTATGTGTTTTAGGAGGTAGGTGCTCATATGTTTCGCTCTTAGGGAGATTTTAAGTTGAATACTCTAAAATAAAGTTTCAATTCAAACTTTATTTTAGAGTATTCTTTTTCTTGTTGTTTTTTAATGTTAATTTAGTTGAATTTTCTATTTTAATTATGAGTTCGGTTTGTGATGTTGTCCAAATGTATCAATTGAAATTTTTGAATGAATCTTCTTTTTCTTTTTCGTCAGGTCGTCCAACGTTTGGACGTACCGGAGTCCTAAATAGATTTTTTATATTTAAACTAATTGAAAATAAAGAGGTTAGGTAAGTGAACATATTTTGAATTATTGTGTTTTTAGTGTGTTTCTGGTAGTTTGTATTTTGGTCTGGTTGGCATTTTTGTAGCACAAAAATGGTGTTAATTTCACATAAAATCTGACTTTATTGTATACTGAACGGAGGAGATCTGTGACTTATATCCGACTGTGATGTATATTAAAAGTCGGAGGGATAATGGACTGAGCGGCAGCGAGGTCCTGGCGAGCCCAAGGTCTCATAGTACTTTCGTAATGAGACCGACGCAGGGCCGGCGAGCCGAGGTCTCATTACGAAAGTACTATGAGACCGAGGGCTCGTATCCCGGAGAAACAACGGAAAAAAATTAATGCATTAATTTCATTAAATAATTAATGACATAATTTGAATTTTTCCTGTTGGCGCTAAAAAAGCATCGCTAAGAACGATGTATGACATATGACGTCATACATAGTTTTCTTGGCGACGCTTTTTTGGCGCCAACAGGAAAAAGTCGCCAAGAGGGGGTATATCAGATTTGTTCCTTTGTTTGTGTCAATAATTTTAAATAAGTTATTTTTTAAACTAAAGTTAAACAAATACATAAAAGGTAGGATTAATCAAGTTGGAATTAAAACAAATTATATCAATCTATACTTTTAGTCCGCTAAACGTAAATAATTTTTAAAAGCAAATGGAACAACGTTAAAAGCACAAATGTGCAGGAGCACTGCAGACACATGTTTCTGCATTACAAGGAACATCTTTTTCAGTGCATAAAATGTGAGCTAATGACTGTAAAAAAAATCGGCCTTTTAACGATGTCTTTAAATCTACAAGCTCGCATTTTGTGCATTGAAAAAAGCATTCCTTGTAATGCCAAAACACGTGTCTGCAATGTTCCTGCACATTTGTGCTTTTAACGTTTTATTTTTTAAGAAAAGGTATTTTTATGCTTCAAAAATCCATTTAATAATTTAAAAAAGCATGGCAAACTTCATTATTCTCAAAATTAGAATTTGACTTTTAAATTTGAATTGGAAACTGTTTGCAGCATATTATATGCTTGCACTTTTTTATTAATTGTAAAATCTGCTTTGAACAATATTCAATTTTTTACAACTACTCGGTATTGGCCGAGTATCGAGTACTCGGCAAATTGGCTGAGTACCGAGTACTCGGTACGTCTCTATTAGGAACTTTAAGGGAATGCCGAAGGTTTGAAGACTTTGTCTAGCAATTTTTTGATAGTTAAATCTGAAAAACACATTTAAAGGCCTTGATGCAAGAACCAACTTTGACTAGACTCACTCATTTTTGGTAAGACCAACAAATAACATCTGTCCGGTAGAAGGGCTAATATCTATCCTACATTACTTACTAGAAAGTAGAAGTCTGATCTTACATTTGTGTCCATTGTTGTAACAATCGAAACTTCTATATTCTCCACATGCAAAAATCTATTTAATTTTTTTTTTTTTTTTTGGACTAAACTGGTTCTTGCATCCAAGTTCTCCATTGTAGACTTAAGACTATCGTTGGTGACATTTTTAGGGCTACAAAGGGACTTCATTCCTGAAATACCTTAGGTACCCCGTTAAGTATAAATCCGGGCCTGATTACAACTAATGTTGCTCAAAAGAAAAAAAACCTTGCCCCCCCCCCCCCCCAACTCAGTTCTAAATCCGCCTATGTTCAGGAGCTCTCTCTCTTCTAAGTCGAAATTTTGTCCTGTTTCAGATTCAGTTTATCGTAGTTTAGACTTGCTTTCCCGTGTGCGATTCTGAGATGAAAATACTCGTACAGCGATAAGTTACAATAGACCAATGAAATATTTTGCCAACTGACAGCATTTAGTAGAATCTGTCACAACCAGTGAATAACCAGGGCAGTGCACAGAAATTTTGAGGCCCGTCACAAATGACTTTTGCGCCCCCCCTACCTCTCTATATGGTTTTCCTTACGTCCCTACAAGGCACGTAGCTAGAACTTTGTTAAGGGGGGGGCGGGGGTCTAAGGTTGCACAAACTTCAAAAGAGGAGGCATGCTAAAGCAGAATTAGTAGCTGATAATTACACAAGACTAAGGTAAATCCAATTAAAACTGATCATTAAAATATGATAATTAACTAAAACTAATTAAATAATTGAAATTAATAGAGTGAGTCATTAGTTAAAACTAGTTAACAAAAAGTTTATGTTAAGTGGTAATCACATACAAAGTTTCCAAATATGGGTGAACCTCTGTCCTCCAGAAAATAAGTGATATATTTTCTATTAATAAAAAGGGCCCAAGAAAAGAAAAGCGGAAAACAAAAACTGTTCCAAAAATTACTTGGAAAATGCTTGCGATAATTTTATTATCGCTTTATATTAAAGCTTTGTAATATATTTCGACAAAATATGTACATATGTACTTATGCCATTTTATTTGAAAACTAGAAATTCACCCGTCAAGGCATGACGGGTGAAAATTGCTTCAACTCTTCTTCATTTGAACGAAGCAATTGCCTGTTTGGTGATATTTTGATAGTTGAAATTTTAACTCTAACACCAGTGGATTAACCCTAAACTCCAGTAGATAGCGTTCATTGTTTTCGTTTCTTCATTCCTCTGATATGACACAGTCTTACCAGTAAAACTGTTCAAGTTACCGGATCGAGTTCAGCCTTGTCACAATAAAGCCTTTCCTTGCATGTTAAACATTACCAAAACATATTATTGAATTACATATCATGCCGTGGTGCGAATTCATTGTTGAAACACGCGGGTTACTCGATCATCGGCATTATTTATATGAGGATAAATAAATCTATATCTATGGAGTCGAATGTATAACTATATGAATGTTACATAACGTAACCCTGTCCGATTTGAACAACATTTCAGGCAAAATCCCACAACTCTCTCAAGAAAATATTAACAAGGTTTCATTTAAAAAGCTTGAATTAGTTTTTATTTATTTACATTTATAATATTCTTTTGATACCACGAAATAGAATGATATTTCCAATCTTATCCGTTTTCTAATTATCATTCCTAATCATCAATTAAAAGCTTGAACAAACTATTAACTCTTAGGGGGATGGAGGCTTCCTTTGTTGCAACCATTTTTTATATATATATATTTTCTTTCTTCAACCAACTGACACAGTGATTTCAGTTAGCTGAAAAAAAAGAGAAGCAAGAAATAAATGGTGTTCTCAAGTGAAGTCGCCATTCCTCAAAGGGTGAAAACTGTTCGAAAAAATTTTAAATATCGGAAAAGGCGTATTGCCGTTTTTATCATTTTTTCTTTCTAACAGGGCTGTGTTAGAGGCTTTAGCCTTTTGCGGAACAAGTGCGAACCAACGATATGGCATCCAGTCATTCATATGCCACCATTAAGGCGCGGATGTGAATGTCATAGGAAAATTTGAAGCCCAGTTTCCACCAGATGGAGACACCTGAGCTCTCTTCGATATGAAACTGCAAAAGGAATTTAATTTTGTGAAGAGTATTCACAGTCAAACGACCTAAGGGATCTTTTACATGCCGATTAATGGAATGTATACCTAATGAATTAAATTAAGCATCTGTGTAATTTTATTTTAACAACAATACATATCATATTTTACGACGCAGGTAATGATTTTTTTTCTTCAATACTATGTTAGCAAAACACTCTATTGCAAGAAATAGTAAATATCTTTAGCTTGAAGAAAATAAGTGTTTAAAAAAAAAGGCAATATATAAAAGAAAAGCTCAAAAACATTTACCTCGTATTCACCTTTTTTGTTTCTTTGCTTGTAACGCAGTAAATAGTGGTAATTTTCACCTAGTAATTTATAGTTAAATGCACATGCCTGTTTTTTGTTAAATTAATGCTACCTTCACAATTTACTAAAGATGGATGCATAGATGCTAATTAAATAACTCCTTAGTACAAAGCCAGTGAATAACAATCAGAAAATGTATTCCAATGATGCAAATACAAATATGTTTTATGGAACAACATCGAATAAGATTTTTTTTCGTCAATTAAAAACTAACTGTTTTTCTTTTGGGATCATAGAATCACAATTCAGTAAGATTTAAAAGTAATAATTTCTAATAAATTACTTATTACATGCGTTAATGGGCCGAACTTGTAATTTCATAAACTGATCACAGTAAAATATTCAAGTAATTTTCAATTTATTTTTCTATAAAATTTTGATACCATAAAAAGTTTGTTACATCAACTTCAAGTTTTATTTATTCATTTATTTTATTTATTTTACCTTCAAACACGAATTTTTTTTTGGGGGGCATTTAATATGTTCCATGATCATGCATAAATATTGGGGGAAAACATCAGTAAAAAATCTACGTAATTTGTTACTCAGAAAGGAGAGAGATGTTAAAAGTAGTGATGTGGATCGGGTAAATACCCAGCGGGTAGGTAAATATTTTTTGGGTATTACCCAAGGCCTGGTAAATACCCAAAAACTGGGTATTTTATAAAAAATGCAAAAAAGTGAATGAGAATTTTTTTTAAAAATCTAAATATGAAATAATTGGTGAAACTGATATATACATATGTATTACACAGTTTATAATATTTTTTATTGAAAGACTTGATGAAATCTTGAAAGAAACATATCGTGAACCAAGGAATCTTTCTTTTCAATGTCATAATTGGAGAAGTATAAGCAATTCAGGGTTCGTACGGGTCATGGAAATCCTGGAAAGTCATGGAAAAAAAATAAGAAAAGTTCAGACCTGGAAAAGTCATGGAAAATTGAAATTTTCACTGAAGGTCATGGAAATTTATTTCAAGTCATGGAAAAATGTCCTGGACAAAGATAAAGTAAGAGTATCTAAAAGAGCATTAGAAATCTTGAGTGATATAACAATTTAACACATAAAAGCTATTAAAAGTGGAGAATTGAGCGATCTTAAAGTCAAATCTGAATTTTGAAATCTCATTACATCCACTTCTGTCACACCCACTTGCCTTTATTTGTCAGGTGATTTTACTGCTTGAGCATAACTCATTTTGATTTTACTATTATTTTCAACATTTCGAAACAAATCTGATATACCCCCCTCTTGGCGACTTTTTCCTGTTGGCGCCAAAAAAGCGTCGCCAAGAAAACTATGTATGACGTCATATGTCATACATCGTTCTTAGCGATGCTTTTTTAGCGCCAACAGGAAAAATTCAAATTATGTCATTAATTATTTAATGAAATTAATGCATTAATTTTTTTCCGTTGTTTCTCCGGGATACGAGCCCTCGGTCTCATAGTACTTTCGTAATGAGACCTCGGCTCGCCGGCCCTGCCTCGGTCTCATTACGAAAGTACTATGAGACCTCGGGCTCGCCAGGACCTCGCTGCCGCTCGGTCCGTTATCCCTCCGACTTTTAATATACATCACAGTCGGATATAAGTCACAGATCCCCTCCGTTCAGTATACAATAAAGTCACAGATTTTATGTGAAATTAACACCATTTTTGTGCTACAAAATGCCAGCCAGACCAAAATACAAACTACCAGAAACACCCTAAAAACACAATAATTCAAAATATGTTCACTTACCTTTTTTACTTTTCTTTTACTTCCTCACGTGAGGCAGTTCACATATGTTCCGCTCTTACGGAAATTATCCCATTTTTTATTATCATTACTTTACAAAAATATTTAAATTATGTTTGTTTTGACAAAAAAAATTCCAAAAAAAACAACCTTATTTTACTTGTAGAAAGAACAGAATTACATCTAGAACATAACATTTCATTCATAAGTAAACCAATTTCCCTTAAAAATTCTAAAAAAACCTCTTTATTTTCAATTAGTTTAAATATAAAAAATCTATTTAGGACTCCGGTACGTCCAAACGTTGGACGACCTGACGAAAAAGAAAAAGAAGATTCATTCAAAAATTTCAATTGATACATTTGGACAACATCACAAACCGAACTTATAATTAAAATAGAAAATTCAACTAAATTAACATTAAAAAACAACAAGAAAAAGAATACTCTAAAATAAAGTTTGAATTGAAACTTTATTTTAGAGTATTCAACTTAAAATCTCCCTAAGAGCGGAACATATGAGCACCTACCTCCTACTCCTACCACACAAACACGTGCAAAAAGACAGACTGCGAGAAACTACTTTCCAGCGTTCAAGTTGCAAAACCAGGGTTGCCAAGTTATCGCCTTATTGGCGATTTTCGTATCGAGCGAAAAATTAAAATCTCGCCAAGAGGGGGGCATATCAGAGGAGAGCCAACATTTCTTATGTTTTATATTCTGTAGTAGCGAACTTGCACTTTCCTGATTTTGCCACACCCACTCAAAAAACGCAATTCAATTGCATCAAAGCTCGTTTCCATCATCCTTAAAAACTTTATTGTTAAATTTATCAGAGTTTATCTTAATTTGTTGAACATTTTCTTTACTAATAATAAAGCTGAAAGTCTGTCTGGATGTCCAGAGGATGTCTTTATCTCTGTGGACACGCATAACGCCTAGACCGTTCGGCCGATTTTCATGAAATTTGGCACAAAGTTAGTTTGTAACATGGGGGTGTGCACCTCGAAGCGATGTTTCGAAAATTCGATGTGGTTCGTTTTCTATTCCAATTTTAAGAACAAAACTATCATAAGATGGACGAGAAATTATCATAACATGAAACCGTAACATGGCACAAGTCAATTGGCGAGATACGAAATTATCATAACGTGGAACCGTAACATGGGTACAAGCCAATTGGAGAGAAAATTCACCATACATTATTTGTAAATATACAGGCGAACCAAAAGACCTTTTAATTTTTCTATTACGGGCAAAGCCGTGCGAGTACCACTAGTAGAGAATAAAGATCTTTAGTCAGGCAATAGAAGATAGAAAAAGGGGAATTCTAATACTCTAAACATTAGTGCCCATACACACGGCCTGCTAAACTAATCCATGCGGATCATTGCTACGTTCAATGTCAGGACTCAAATATTATGTTCTGGAATTTCTGGACCTATTAATTTATATGCATTTGAAAATGTGCAAATAAATAAACAAAGCAAGTACTTTTGAATCAGAGGATTTGTTCAGTACTGAATGTTTTTTTTTACACAAATATCTGGTTTTGAAACAAAGAACTAAACTATGTGGCTTTACTTTACAGAACCAAAATACTGTCAAGTTATGTGGATGATTAAATCAGAGCCGTGTCCAAGGGGAGGGTTTTAGGGGTTAAACCCCTCCCATTGAAAAAAAAAGTACCGTCAAATGAAGAAAACGATCGACTTAAATTAACTTCAGGGTTCGTACGCCCTTGAAAAACCTTGAAAAGTGCTTGAAAAAAAAAGTTCATTTTCAAGTGCTTGAAAACCTTGAAAAAGTTTTAAAACCTTGAAAAAGTTTCTTAGTGCTTAAATTCTCTCAAAAATCAACGAATTGTGCTTAGAAGTTTTAAAAAATTATTTCACCACTGCAATTTTCTGAACATGTGTTCAGTATGCAACATCGCGAAAAATTGCTTCCGTGTTTGGGATTTCAATCCTTTTGCATCTTGTAAATATTTTGATGTTTTTTACAACCGAAAGATATTTTGACATATGGTACCTTAGATTAGTTTATTTTTTGTTTAATTTCATTAATTAACAAAGAAATTAATTTGGAAACCATGACAACATTCAACTTACTCGGGTTTCGCGGAAAATTGTTCTTGTGTTTGAAATTTCAATCTTTTTGCATCCTGCAAATATTTAAATATTTTGGCTAATCAAATGTTAGTTTCGCATATGCTACCTTAGATTAGTATATTTTTTGTTTAATTTTAATAAAAAACAAATAAATTTATTTCATGGGAAACATGCCACGTCGAACAAACTCAGACTTTGCGAAAAATTGCTTCTCGTGTTTGAAATTTCAATCTTTTTGCATCTTGCAAATATTTAAATATATTCACTAATCGGATGTTATTTTCATATTTGCTACCGTAGATTAGCATATTTTATGTTTAATTTCAGTAAAATATAAGTTTATTTTATGGGAAACATGACAACATTAAACTTAATTCACGAAAATTTGCTTCCCTTGTTTGAGATTTCAATCCTTTTGCATTTTGTAAATATTTTATATTTTTGGCAATTAGTAGTTATTTTAAAACTGCTACATCAGATTAGCTTATTTTATTTTAATAACTAAAGAGTTAAAGAATTTATTACCTTGGCCTTGTTTAATTATTTGCTTATTTATTTTTGCAATTTTGAATGATTATCTTTACCTAATTTTTGGTCATAACAGATTTTTTTTTAAAAAAATTTAAATTTCAGCAGTTGAGCACTTAACAAATTAACTTAAAGTTTGTATTTTAAATGTAAAGTTGATTTAAACAATTTTATTTATAAGTACATCATTTTTTTATGTCTGCTAAAATAAATAAGGTGTATAACAGGGGTGGTTGTGTTATGATTATTCACTTGAAATCCAGTAGTGTTCGTTTTTATGCTTTTACCTCCCTATATCTCCAATTTTCCCCTTTTCCTCAAATGTTCAAAATTACTACTTTATTAAGGTTGTGGGTACTTGGAGCTTACTGAAAGAGGCTTTAATCAGCAAAGGGGTAGATAGCTTAAGGAGGGTCATTCATCTTCATTTGGATCTAATAAATTGACCAGTACCAGCCTAGCTAGGCCCAGTACCTGTTGCTGGTTATCAACAGGCACTGGACATTATATTTCTATGCAGAATATTTTGACTTAATAAACTATTTTATGAATTGTATGCATAGCAAAAGTTATTCTTGTACATATGTATATTCAAGTAATAGGGGTCTTAGTTTTAAAAATTATTCCCCCCCCCCTTGCCCCATTTTGCTCTTTGAAACTTTCAGGTAATATTTTATGAACTCACAAATCACAATTACACCTGAATATTATTGCCTTTCTAAATTTAAATTCTAATTTCAACAATAACCCATTTTTTCCCAAAATAAAACTACTTTTGTCATAATATATGTCAACTTCTTGTGAACCTTTTCAATTTCGAAATATGGCTCTATAAATCTAAACTTGCACATTTATTGTCTATTGCAAGTTAATCAATGAAAGCTGAATAGGCTCAAGTTTGCATTCAGAGTATTTATCACTGCTTAAGCTGCTTTTGCATATTTTGAGGTGTAGAGACTGGACTGTGGACTTTCATAAACTTTTCTTACTTCCTAATTTTTAAATTTACTCGAGGACAGTTGAAATGCCATATTGGCTGAACAGCTAATAAATACATACGAATAATTGATTTGCATACTTATAAATGATTTGCAAACCTAATATTTTTAGAACTTAATAGTGCAAACTAAAATAACTTTCTGGGTAGTGTTTTTGTCCTAACCGCCCTTATATTGTAATAAACCACTGTATAGATATTGGAAATAAATGTTGAAACCGGGGGGGGGGGGGGGGGGGGGGAGTGACTTCAAAAACTATTCTCTGGCAATGCCATTGAACTTGGGTATTTTAGTTTCTTCCCATAAAAGTTAAAAGCACTTATGAAAGGTTTTTTTTAAAGTATTAATTTGCTGATTCTAGAAAATATACAAACCTCTGACTGCTGCAACCTTTGAAAAACCTCAAAATCAAACCTCTTGGTATCTGCTTCTCTTTATGACCAAACTTTTTAAACATTTTCAGAAAAACTTTCAACACAGTAGATCTTTCATCAAAGCGTCTCTCGTTGTAGAAAAAGCAATTTTGTTTTCCTATACTTTTTTGTATTATTGCCTTATTTCTATGTGTTTGTAGTAAATGAAATCTGCATACAATATTTTTAGTACAAATTTATGACATTGCCTTGAAAACAAAATTTTTTACCTTGAAAAGTACTTGAAAAGTGCTTGAATTTTTTTCTGCCTAAAGGGTATGAACCCTGAACTTTAATTTGAATCTTTTATAACTTAAAAAAAAATTGCGTAACATTCAAATGTTATGTAATTTACAACTGTTGAAGCTTTGCCGACTAAAATAATAATTTGGAAAAACTGTGGTGGTAGAACCGTTGAATTATCTACCAATACAAGGCACTAATATTGCTTATTGTAAGTAGGTAATGATGACTTTGGCATATGTTGCAGCTATGAAGATGTATTAGTGATTGTGTTTAGTAATGTAATTTGCATCTACAATACGCTCGTTCTAAGCCTTATTTCAGAACATAAAATCTGATATGCATTCTCTTACACAAAAAGAATTCATGGAGAGTTTTAAATACTTGTTGCAATAAACCGCATAGGTAACAGATTTAATTAAAAAGAAACAAACAAGGTTTGATAAAAGTGAACCTGTAAAATGAAGGAATACTTTGGTCACTTGAGCAGCCAGAATTATTCTTCTAGGGGAAGGGGGGGTACAGCAGTACTTACAGATGCATGAACGCCATACTGGGATCGATAATTTGTAGTTCAACTAAAGGTTGTGAGGGATTGACTCCCCCCCCCCTCCCTCAGGTAAGATTAAAACCCCTCCCTGTATGAAAATCTGGACACGGGCCTGGATTAAATGCACTATTGACTCTAAAAGGCAACGTTTAGAGCAACCTTTTTCCCATTCATTATCAGTCTGCCTGTTTATAACAAACATATTACATTTAAGCATCATCATATTCGATTCATTGCATTTTTACTTTACTTAAATTTATATGATGAAGGCAAATAAGAATAGTTTAGTTTTTTAAGTGTATACTGATATTTTTTCCGCTATGAGTAAGTGCTTCATTGAGGCAGTGGCATTCATGTAGAAGTTTTGCTAATGCTCATTTCCAGAAATTGGCAAGTTTTATATTAAATAGTGCTATATTCTCTTCGTATAACAAGGTCATGAAAATTTTTATTGAAGTCATGAAAAAGTCTTGGAAAAGTCATGGAATTTTTTAATCGAAATAGAGTATGAACCCTGGCAATTCATTATGAACTTCAGGATTTCAAACTTGCAATCTAGGTTAGTCATATCCAAAATGAAAAAAAAAAGGAAGCATGAGGGATATTTGGAAGAATAAACTGAGAAGTTATTAAGACACTATGGTGTTATTTTTTTTATTGATATTTAAGTGATAACATGGAAAATATAGAAACAGTTTCCACATTAATAAGCAAAAAAAAAAGCAAAATTTTCTTTTCTGTTGCTTTGCTCATTTGCATTTGTTCCCCTGTAGGGTGGGAAGGTAAATATTTTTTTGGATATTTATCCGAAGGCAGGGTAAATCCCCTAGTAATTGTGCATTTTGCAAAAAATTTTTTAGGTAGTATTAAAAGGTGACTATTTTCTTTTTTAAACATTAACCCCAAAATAAAAGATTAAAAATTTTAAATGAATTTTAAATGTTTATGTATATTATGTGTGTGTGTGTGTACATATATATATATATGTGTGTGTGTGATACAGACTACACCTGAACAATTGAACTAAGTTTGGAGGAAATTTCTGCATAAGATATAGGTAAATAAATAGTAATAATAAATTGAGCGACATTTCGTTACATTTTGATGTCATGCAGGGGATATATTACTGGGTTATAAAAGACTAGGACCTTAAAAAATTGATGTTTGCTTTTTTTTTTTTTGTAACCAATTAAGCTTTTTTTCTTTTTTGTAGAATGGCTTTTTATATCTGAAATTTGGCTATCAACGTTGATTAGGCATATCCAACACATTTAATATGAATATCATATTAGATTGCTAAGCTGTTTCACACAATAATTCTTTAAATATGTGATCAAAATACAATTTTTGGGCAAAAATTTATTGTTTTGTATATGATTGGTTGTATATATACATAATGGAATACATACATAAAAGTATTTTAGTTGAATATAAATTTTTGAAATAAATACCCGGGTATTTACCCATTTTGGGTATTTACCCGGGTATATACCCTGGGTATTTACCCCTAAAAATAAATACCCGGGTATTTTACATCACTAGTTAAAAGTAATATAAAAGTTCAAATAAAATTTGTATCAAAATATAAAATGAATCTGAAATGAACCATGCCAAAAATATAGAGTTGAAATGCAAAAAAAAAAAAAAAAATCAATAATTATTTTTTTTTATCCTCAAAGACACGAAATGTGTAGAATTTCTTTTTTCGCTGCTGACTTTGAATCTAAAATTAGTTTTTAAATGAAAAACACATTAACACGTAAAATTGCTCGTACTATCAAGAAAACTTTAAAAGGGAGCACTGCAACTTACCTAGTTTGGGTAAACTTAATTTTCTTTTGCATACAATTTTGTTCAAGATATGTTTCCTATAAGTATAACGTAGATAAAAACTGCCTGTTAAAACAGAAAAGGATCGGAATTCAATTACTGATTCACCAGGAACGCACCTCACTCTGGCTATCTTTCGTACAACATGCGTCAATGAAATCCACGAAAATCCAAAAAGAAAAGAGAAAGAAAACCACGCCAATGAGACTGTGGGATACGGCGGAAGTGGCAATAAATGATTGTTTTTACTTTGCTAATGGCAATTTGATGGACCAAGGAGAGGGGATGAATTTCAAGGTCACTGGACCCAGCTGGTTTGATAGTCGAAAGGGACATTTCCCCGTTTCGGACGGAGTAGGTGACACAGCAAAAAACAGACGAAAATTGGGAACCTGCAGTTGTTGCACGAGGTTCTCGTGTTCTGAATTGACTCAAGCGCTGAGGAAATTGCCGATTACTGGGAATATTTAAGGGGAGAGAATGCTGCGTTTTATAAAAACATTATCTTTCGGAAAAATTTTGTTGATGCAAGATGCAACAACTGAGAAAAAAGGAGAGGGGTCTTTCGGGAAGGGGGGGGTCCGGACCCCATGGACTCACCCCTTGGCTACGTCCTTGTCCATACATATATTTCACCCCTCATTAAAAAAATCTGACCTCCTTCAGGCACTATAGCAGGGCCGGGGCCACTTTATGCGGGCCCCTTCAATTTTTGTTAATATGCGTACAAGGTATTAACACTTTTTTTCGTCCCCGGCCCTTTTCCAGGCCGCGTCCGACCCCAATTTGCTTGGCCCCCTCCCGTTTCCTCAATGTGGGAGCCATGGCGCCCAGAGCTCTAAAAATTAGAGAGAAAGTAAAAAACCTATTTTCAAACACTTTTTTCACATATAGTGTAAACGAATTACATGTGTTATTATTATTATTATTATTATGACACTTTAAAAAAATTTATGTGTGAATTTAAATGTATTAAGTTCAATAAAAAAACTGCTTGAAGTGGCCCACTCGGCGGTTGGCCCAGTCGGGGATCCCCGACTAGCCAACCTGGCAAGTCTGCCCCTGCCTACAGGTAAGAATCTCTAAGGACCAGTCAAATTTTTACACATACTGGTGCCGGTCCGCTGGTGGAGTAGTTGAGAGTCGCTACTGTGATGTATGTGTCCTGTTTAGATTTTTTAAATGTTCCTTAAATGAAGAGAATCAACATCTCTTTTCTTCTCATTATTGTCAATTTCAGCATATTTAACTCTACTGAAAAAAGTGAATGAAATGGACAACCCTGTTGCCAACACATGAATGTCTATTTCTATTTTGCCTAACTTGAACTTTTATTAGTATATGTTATTATAATTAGAATTTATGAACGAATTTTTTATTTATTTATTTCCATTTAGGGAGCAGAGTCACAAAGAAGACTCCTAAAAAGACTGCAAATGAAAGAAAGAAATTACAAAAAGTAAATATTTGTGATTCTTTGACTAAAAGAAATAAGTTTCATTTACCCTTTTTTATTTTTTGACATTATTTCTCAGATTTTGCAGTGAAAATTAAAAGACTATTGTGTTTGCAGAACAGTCAGTTAACAGTCTAAGTCATGTGAGCGTAGGGTATAAATTCAGTGCAAAAATAAATAAATAAATAAATAACAGGGTGGCGACAGATCAGGGAGATCAGGGAAAAGTCAGGGAACTTTATTAATCAGGGAAATATCAGGGAATTTTGAAAAAATAACAAAAAATCAGGAAAAATTGATTTTATGAAGGAAAAAAAATGTTTTTTTTTTTTTTTTTTTTTTTTCGCTTTACAAAATTAAATATTCTAATTCCCTACGCATTTTCCTCCAATTATCTGTTCGAAAAAAGTAAAATTAATGAGGTGCGATTATACACTGCCCCATATTTGTGCATCTTTTTTCCTCAACGTCAAAGTATTGAATCTTACTTATTAACCACAGGATGAACTTATTAAGATAGCTTCTGTGTCTGTTAGGTTGTTTTATTTTACCTAGCTTGAAATTTCCTTTTACGCTTTCAATGCTACGTAAAATAAACAACCATACAGACAAAGAGGAAGGCTTCATTAATGCCTTAGCTCCGTTGCCTTTATCCCACTGTCTCGAAGTAATTAGTGTACTGTAACCACGATTTCAAGAAGAAATCTTTGATTATTAAATTAATACTATAAAAGCTTAAAAATTATTACTTCTTTAGGTTTTTAATTGCTAAAATAGAACTTTCAATTAAAAGAACTTTGTTTTTTGCCGTTATACTATTTGTTGTCACCGCAGATTATAAAGGTTTTCTTTTCTTCAGACTTAAGTAATTTTTTAATTTTATAACCAAGTTGTATTCTTTTATATATTTTGATATTAACTAATTGCTTTTTTTTCTTGCATTCAAAGTTGTTTGTTGCAAAAGCAATCTAAGATTTTTTTTCGTTACATACTGAAATCAGTTGAAATAGAGTTAACTTGTGAACTTAAGTAAATATTTTCATTTTTTTATTGTTAAAATGCTGTATTCATTCATTAAAACCTATATTTTAGATTAGAGAAATGCTCCTTATGAATGGATGTCAAATGATTTCATCTGTTTTGCATAAATATGTCAATTAGTTAGATAAGAATTACTACATTACTTCTATTCTTTCTAGGACTCGACCGATGCATCGGCCTGGCCGATGCATCGGCGCCGATGGTTCAACAATTTAGCCATCGGCATCGGCGGCCGATGCTAAATTGCAAGAAACATCGGCCCATCGGCCTTAAAAACTTCGAAAAGCCGATGGAATTGACCGATGTTTTTGAAAAAAAAAAAGACCTTTGATGTTTTACCTTTTAATACAAAGTAAAGGTTGTTTTCATATAAAATTGTTTACTAAATTTCAGTATGAATTTTTATTTGAGTCACCCCTGAAAGAGTTTTTAATACTGCATTCAGGTACCAAACAAGTTAATTATTGCGTTGTTTCTTGCTGCTGGATGCACGTAGTATCTCTCATAAGTCATAACTCCAAAATGGTAAACTGTAGAAGGATAAGTTTTCGCGTGTGGGGTGTGCGTACGTTCCAGTTGTGCACTTCCCTTTTTGTTTTCGATCGGGTGTTCTGAAAAACCTGTTTACTCATTTTTTGTGGCTATTAATTACTTATTTCAATGCAAAACTAAGATAGCGTCTCAGACTGACGGTCATTTGGTGATATATTGCCGAATTGGAGACTATGGAAACAAACATGAGATGGCAAAACCCTGCTATTCATTTTAAAACACTCTGTATTTTAAATCCGCCACTGCAAGTCAATACAAACTCGGGTGCAAGTTTCGGAAGGGTTTTTTTGCTCAATGTTTATGATTATTTTGAACTCTATTTTTTACGACTATTTTGAATTTCCGAGAACACTTGTGTGCCCCTCCTCCCACTCCCTCAATTTCTGAAATTAAACTCTAGTTATACTCCTGAGTTGTTTAAAACTAACACCATTCATAAAATTAGAGATTTTTTTTTCAAACTTTATCTATTGTTTAGAAAGAATTTAGAGCATTAATTTAAGAAATTGATTAAAGAAAGACATTTTGAATGGTGACACAATTCGGAAATCGAAGGGACTTTTGAATTTTTTCTTCGGAAGTACTGAAATAGATTCAGAAACTCTTCCGAGGTGTTGGTTTTAGCGGTTCTGTACTAGAAATATTAGGCCGAGGTTGGGGCCGAAGTGTGAGTTACTCCAAAATCAGAGGGTGACCCTCCCCCCCCTCCATTTCGTAATGCGCCATCTTTTTTGTATCATTAATAGCGATCGATTTTTTTTTCTGTTGTAAGTAACAATTTTTATGTATTTATATAAAATCAATGAATAAGTTATTTTTGTTTTTTATAGAAAAGATTCAAGGATTTTCTATTATGCAATTTTTTAAATTTCAGAAAATTACTGTTAAATTGAACAATTTAATTTGAACTTGTTTGTAAAGCTTCATAAAAGATTAAACAATCTAATTGTTCAATATTATGTATGCAAACATCAGATCAAGTAGTCATATGTATTCAGTTATTAACTTTGTGTAAATATTGATTTTGTTTATAGCTGCGTTTTAAGAACCTCGCTCTTTTCATGGCAATTTTTTTTCCAGCAAAATTTATGTCACTGTTTTAGTTTTTTGAAAAATGCAAAATTTTCTATTCATAGATTTTAAATAAGAAAAAAATATTTCTTTTATGATTTAGTATTGTAATTTATCTGTTATCTTTTTTTTAATTTGATGACTAAAAAATGTCTACGTGCAATCTTTCCAATTTAATTGCGTAATTTGTTGACGGTTTCATAGTTTTATTCTTATTTTTTTTGAATGATTTAACAACATAATTTAATGTTTTTTAACTATGTTTAGTGAACTTAAATCCATACATCATTACAATATTACTGAAATCTTAGTTATATGTTCAATTTAAAAAAAAAAAATCAATTGTTTATTAAACAGTCTTTTTGTTTTTCTTCCTTTTTTTTTTTTTTTGGCTGTTGTTCTTTATCTTTCATTGTACAGCAGTCAAAAAAGGAGAAGCATAACTACACCCTATATAGATTGTACGTAGTACGATCCAAAAGTTCGGGACAAGCTGTATAAAACCTTACCCAGAATAGTTCACATTACAGAAGCACATCCACCTTCAAAAGTTTACCTTGAGGGACTATGTACTTCTGCCAGTGTTCATATAACTTTTGGAAACACTTCTGAAAGCCATTTTTCGCTACTTTCTATGATGCAGCTTTATCTTCTCCTGACGGAGGAAAGCATCGTCCATGCAAATGTTTTTTTGCTGGGAACAGGTAAAAGTCACACGGAGCTAAGTCCGACGAAACGTTATGTTATTTGTTTGTCATATCAGAGTATTGACCAATCGAACCATGCATCCTCAACATGAAAGTCGCCTTCTTCCCTACGATGAAGTTAAAGCAGCAGCGCAAGAGGCCTTACAGGAAGTTGCGAAAATGTCTTCCAGGAGCGCTTCTAAAAGCTATACGAACATTGGCAGAAGTGCATAGTCGTTCAAGGTGACTGTTTTGTAGATAGATTTGCTTCGGTAATGTGAACTATTCAGGGTAAGGTTTTATACAACTTGTCCTCTAACCTTTAGATCATACTACGTACGTATGAGTTTTCAACTTACTATTTCATAACGTTTTTGAGTGACGTAAGTTTACGCGCATGAAGACATCACACGAGAATTTGCGATAATTAAGTGAGGAAGCGTTCAAAATGGATATTTCGGTCATCTACATGTTCTTAGGTACATATGCATGTACAGATGTGCCGAAAAAACTTGTGAAGTTTGAATTGGGTGATCGTAAAATAAAAATTTAGGTGAAAATCTGATTTTTTTTTTATTTTTTTGTGATTGCAATTCCTTATTCGTAGAAAGGAAGTAAAGTGAAATGAATCAATCATCCTTTAAATCTCTGACAATTTTATCAATTTATTTCTGTTTGATTTTTTTTTTCCATCGGCCAACGACATCGGCAATCGGCCATTTGGAGGAAAACAATCAGCCATCGGCCATCTTTGAACAATCGGCCAACAATCGGCATCGGCCCATCGGCCAAAAAATGCCATCGGTCGAGCCCTAATTCTTTCACTATTGTTATTCTTGCAACAATTATTATACTGTTTGAAAACTTAGTTCAAAATAATTTCAATTACTTTTTAGTTCTATCATAAATACACATATGTTTTTAAGAGTAATTTTAATAGTTTCTTAAATTTCTTATGCTAAGTAGTTTCTGGAAGTAAAGTTTTTTTTTTTTTTATTATTTAATTTTCTATTATCTTTCCATGTATAAAAATTTAATATACTGTTTTGTTGGTTTTTCCTTCCTTCCAAAAAAATTGTCCTGTTTTTTTGTTTTTTTAAAAAACCATTTTATTAAAAAAGTAGCATCTTTTTAAAATATATCTTTAGTTCAACAACTTTACACAACTTAAAACGTTTAAAATACTGCATTTAATACAAACATACAATGGATTTCAAGTAGAGCAAAGAAAGAAAACCATTATCATTGGTAACGTAAATCAGGGAAATTTGGTGAACTAAATCAGGGAAAAATCAGGGAACTTTTTTTCACAGTTCCTGTCGCCACCCTGAATAAATAAAAGGTCAAATATCTAAATTCTTTAATGTTTTTAAGATATAAAAGGGTTTCTACAGAAGAGGGTGTTTGCTTTCTCCAGATTTTTCTAATGACAGACCTGCATGGTTACTTTTGTTTGATGTCTCCTGTACCTGTAGGAATAAAAGTTTGCAGACAGAAAAAAAAAATCACTGAATGAGTTGATTCAGAGAGTTTGAGATAACTATTTTTCATTTTATTTATATTTTATGATCATACTTATGAAAAAAATTGCTACTCATAACCTAATTATGTAGAAAAGTGAAGTGAAATAATTTCTTGCAATTTTATTTCTCAAAAAATTGATCATAATACTTCCATGTAAATATCTGTTCATGATCACTTTTCATAAAAAAAAGATAAATTTTCATTTTAAACTACTGTATTCAATCCTTTTATTTAAAGACTAAACCCTTTCTATTTGAAAAAAATTCTGTCCCGAAAGTTTTTCCAGTTTTCAGTCTAGGTCTCCAAGTGCATAAGAAAAAAATTTAATGATCAGGATACATATTAAGAGTTTTTTGACTGAATGAATCAAGGGTATTTGTGTGTGATCAAAAAGTTTTTGGTTGCCGTTTCCGAAAATTTTTCATATTCCAAAAACATTTCTCTCTCTCTCTAGTAAAAGCCTGTTAGTAGAACCTTTCCTGCTAATATCTCACGATTTGAATTCATGATTGTTTATATGATAGCATTCTTTGCTGCATCATCTGTAAGGATTAGATTCTTTAAAATCTTGAAAATAATAACATGATTCCAAGTTTGTTAAGAGTAAGCTTTCAAATACAGTGAAGCACCATTTATAAGTTTCTCTTTAATACGTTTTTTTAAATTAGCCACTTCAGAGTCTAATACACATTAACCTATAGCTATACATTTTTTCATTTGTATGCTTTTTTCATACAGTTCCTTCAAAAACGTATAAATGGTGCTTCACTGTATTTTTTTTAATTAAGCACTGAATGATTTTTTCCCTTACTTTTTTACTAAACTTTATACTGTAAAAGCACTTATTTTTGAAAAAATGGAAATATTAGTAATTTTCAAATTTTTATTTGAACGGTGCCAGAAGTTGAAAAATCCTCCGCCAGAAAATATTTTGGATTAATTTTTCGCGACTTGCGAAAATAAGTGATAATACAATAAATCTAAAGATAAGCTACTGCTGTAGTTAAGATCAATTTTAAAAACTAAAAAATGATTGAATAAAATTTACAGCCGTAATCATTTTTGGTAAAAGGTGGGGAGGGGGGTTCTGAAGGAACTTCAAAGCAGCCCCAATTTGAGTCTGGATTTATCTCTGTACATCAAACTTGGTTTTTGAAAAATACTTCATGCTCAAGACATGAAATATACCGGTAATTTCAAATGATGTGATTAATAAATGCCAAATATTATTTTTGCTTTTATGAATTAACAATCTAGGGTTTTTGATAAAGTTTTGAGGATTTTTCTATGTCATCAGTTTTAATATTATAGAAAGAGATTTTTGTGTGGGGAGGAGGGTAAAGAAAATAGCAATATTGTTTTCCGAAATATGGTATAAAAAGATAAAAAAGTAAAAAAATTAGCATTTGTAGAATGTCTGTTCAATGTGTTTAATACTTCCAAAGAATAAGGTATTAAAATCTAAATTGTTAATTTATTTATTTATTTTATTTATGCATGTGGAATTTTTATATTCTTTCAGGCTTTGGAAACAAGCATAAAAACCGACATTGAGAATGAAATAAGAACCAAAGCTGGTGGCTCTGGTGCAGCTGCCAAGAAAAAACCAGCAGCCAAACCAAAAGCCAAGGGCAAAGGGAAAAAGAAATAAAGCAAAATTTTATGCACATTCATATTGAGTCTTCAATATTTATCTTGATTTTAAAATATATATACAGTGAAACTTACAAAAGCCCAAGTGCCATGCGGACTTGTGTCTTCATTGAAAAAAAATCCATCTAAAGAGTAATGTAAAAGAAAATGTCACCTTATTACTTCTTTATCAAACGACAGTATTACTGTATATATATTTCAAAAGAAAAATCTTTTGCCTTTTTTTTTCATATGAGCATCATCAAAGGTTTTAATTAAATGCTCTCTCTTGTGTTTGAATCACCTTAGTTGCTTTGTATTGTGTTTTACATGTTTGAATCTCTTAGACCATTTGTTTTCTGAATGTACTGAGTGTAACTTACTCACATTTTGATTTCTTCATACATGATAGTAATTTATGTAGCTTCACATCATATGGTTTAGAAAGCAAGAAATCTCTCACTTTTTCATTACAAACGGACGTACTAGATTTTGTAAAAATATTTTTGCGACATTCTTCAATGACTTTCATTGCGTTTTTCAAGTTTCTCTGATATGCAATTTTTACTCTTTCTTCAGGATATTCACTTTTAACTTCATTTCTTTTTGCCGATGAATTAGGCAAAATGACAAGTTTCGAAATAGATTGCAAAACTTGATGACAAAAGGTTTCTTGCTTTCCATGTTTTTGTACTTCATCATTTTGTTTCTTAATGTTGAAATAACCTATGATGGGGAAAAAATATATTTGATGAAGTTTTTCAATTACCATTGTCATTTTACTGTTGGACATCAATAAAATAAATTTTGATGGATTTCAAGTACTTCTTTAGTATTTTTATATGTTTGATGTTTTTTGGTTCTACAAATAACTTTTCTATTTATGCAGAATATTTAATTGTGCAATGTATATAAAAATTTAAAACACAAAAACTTAAATTTAAGTCATTCCAGATTTGTAACATTACTGTTAGGACCTGGAATTTGTTAGTATTCCAGGTTTTTAAAAATAAATGATGCATATATGTACAGGGTGTTTCAAAAAGAATAACCTGATTTGAAATGCGTATATAGTCAAATCTCGTTAACACGAACTTGACGGGGATGCCAAAATATTTTGTATTAACCGATTTTGAAGTTTACTGGATTTTGTGTAAGCAGACAGGTTTTTTTGTTTAGTCTCAGAAAATATAGGAACCGAAGCACCTTTGTACAAAAATGTATACCCAAGCATCAAAATGTATAGTTAAAGTACGAAACACAAGTAATTCAAAACAGACAACAACTGTTCAGATCATTTCTTTGCGACAGTGCATTTTCAAACATCTGATTTTACTCTGATCGCAAGACTGGATTTTCCCTGCAGTGTTGGCGGTTAAAAAAATACTATATACCTTAACCCCTTGAGGACCAGCGCATGGAAAACGATGCGCAGCTACGGGACCGAACGTTCCGAAATGGAACGCCGCCATCGGTCCGAGCATTTACAGCAGTTAAGCCTAACTGAACAAAAATATTCATATAAAATCAGCATTTCAAAATAATGACTTGATATTTAAAATTTGCTTAAACAATGTACTACTGATTACTAATTATTAATATAAAGACTATTACATTATTAGAAGGGAGTGCAATAAGTAGAATACTAAAACTTTAACTATGTGCAGAAAGTTAAATAATATGTGCACAAAAACAAAGTTCGAGTTAGACATCGTGAATGTGCAATCAAAGAAAAAGAAATGTAGCAAAAAAATATGTTCCTTATGTAATTTTAATTAAAACAACTTAGGTCAACGAATTTAAACTAGTTAAATTCCCACGCAACAAGTCTCAAAATTGCTT
This sequence comes from Uloborus diversus, assembly GCF_026930045.1. NCBI lineage: Eukaryota > Metazoa > Arthropoda > Arachnida > Araneae > Uloboridae > Uloborus > Uloborus diversus. Next base: position 94,455 of record NW_026558571.1, on the reverse strand, counting down.
CATAATTCTCTCGAAAACATTCCATTTCACTCACTTCGCTAACCATTTTTATTGCAATATTCCAGTCTCCAAATAAAAAAGAATAAATAGGGTCTGGTGGGGGAAGTGGTCAATGGGGTAAAGTGGTCATACGTCAAATAAATGGCTATAGCTTGGAAATAAATGTTCGAATGAATTTGAAAATTTTATTTTAGAGTAAGGCAGTTAGAAACTACATTTTGAATATAAAATTTTACAACTGGCAAAATTTTATTCGGTAAAAAAAAATATTTCACGTGAACATGAAAAATTTTAAAATTTAAACACCTATTTTAACATTCTTGGAAAATTTTGTTTGTTAGAATTAGGAACAGATTGACTATAAAAGAAGCTTCCTACATGTCTCAAGAACTCTTACTCATTAGCAGTTAGCTGAATCTATTTTAGATAAATTTTTTAGAACAATTTAAGCTAGATGGGGTAAAGTGGTCATAATATTAGGCTTAACGAATATTGTTCCTCTAATGTCACTTAATCTTTAGGTATAAGGCAGATACAAATTAAATATTAATTTTACTTAATAAGTATTGTTTTTACAGTAAACGGGGTTAAATATACGAGCATATGCGTATATATACACATATATGCTCGTGTAGACATGTCCATAGACGTATTCACATAAATGCACCGATAAATACGTATATGGGTATCTGCAAGTATTTTTTATCTATACAGCTATACATTCTACTATACACGTATATGCTCGCTTATACTTGTATATATAAGAACACTTATATATACGCGTACGTACTCGAGTAGACACTTACATACAAGCATATGATATAAAAGTATACAGAGTGAGTTTACATTCCTGAGCAAATTATTAAAAGTTTTTAGAGGAGAGAATAAGAAGTAAGAATCAACACGGAACATATGGTCACAAACACAATGCTGACGCGCTACATGCACGCAAAGTGAGAAATTGATGAATTCAAAAAAAGTCACAAATTTATATCTATATATATATATATATATATATATATATATATTACACAAATACAATTTTAAACAACATTTTAGGACTTAAGAAAAATTTTAAAGCGATTGATGAAATTTGCGGCCTTCAGCTGTAATACATGCGTTGCATTCACAGATCCCTCTCTGTTGCAATAACGAGACTTTTGAAACACTTTCATCAGCCGCTGCGCCTTTGTTGCGATGCGTGTATTAGAGCTGCTACAGACCGTAACTTTCAACAACTGCTCTAAATATTTCTTAAAAACTAAAATGTTAGGTAAAATCATCTTTGTGCAACAAATTTCTGCCTTGCTTTGCATCCATCAGTTTCTGTCTTTGTGTGCATATAGCGCGTCAGTGATTATAACTTTCTTATGATTCTTTGCTTCTTATCCTCCCCTCTCACACCCATTTGATTTTTGCCCAAGAGCTTAGATTCACTCTGTAGGCCGACATGTATATAAGCGTATATTATCGTGTATATATACATGTACTGGTGTATACATGTAAATGTACGTATATACGTCTATACAGGTATATAATCGTGTTTACACGCATACATGCCTATATACTCGTGCTTCCATATTATATATACGCGAGTAGACATGTACAAAGACGCACTGGATGTATCCACGAATTAACTCACGTATACTCGTATATGTATGTATGTACACTTATATGCGTATATACGTCTACTATACACATATATACTCAAGTACGCACGTATTTTCTCGAGATACAAGTGTATACTTGCATATGATGTTCGTTTATACGCGTATATACACGTGACACGTACATATACGAGACACGTATATACATGTGACACGTATTTACTCATGTAGACACATATACAATCCTGTAGGTAATCACGTATACATGCTTATATACTCGTATATACACGTATATACTTGAGTAGGCACGTGCATGCATGTATCTGATGTATACATGTATCTACTCATATAGGAACGTGTTTACTCGTGTATAACACGTGTATACACGCATGTACTCGTGAATATACTTGTAGCTATATAAAAACAACTGAAATATACAAGTATTACGGTTCTTTATAATGGTTTTGCATCTAGTTTTAACTATGACCACTTTACCCCATCCCATGGGGTAAAGTGGTCATAAAAACATAGGGAAAAGAAAGTTCTATAAAACTACTAAAATCAATATTTTTCTTCCTAAAATTCAATGTACTAGTCCTGGATCTGACAGCACTTCTGTAGGAAAGTTTGAGTAGGGAGAATTTTTTTCCAAAAATGCTTAGTAGGTGTCCTAGAAAGTATTTTGGACTCGGGTGGACATCCGCCACCTGGTCACTTCTCCTGCTATGACGTCATCAAAGATGGCGGCATCTCGATCATATAAATGCTCATATTTATTTTAATACTTGACTTTTTTGCAAAATTCTTGCACATTTTTATACTAATTTATATTAACTAGTTTACTTTTCAGTTACAGTGTTAAAGTTTTCCCGAAAACGTAGTTTTAAAAAAATTTATTGTTTTTTATTTATTTTCCTTTTTAAAATTCATTCTTTAAATTTTTTTTTTCAACTGTCAATCTTTGAATAACCGTATAAAATTATACTCAGAAACTATTTACGTAAAAAAATGTTTTATTTTGCCATTTTCACCTGGTGTGACTAATCAGAATGTTCATTAGTCGCTCCACTTAAGCGTGCCACTATGGGCGACGCAGAGATAACATTCGAGCGCGTTGTTATTCTTCGAAGTAGTAAGTTGGCAGCCATTGAATTATATAATGTGTTTTGAGTGAGACTGAGAGTAGTTTTTGAGATGATGAAACGCTGTTAATCTAAATGATTCTTTTGTTCGAGACTTATCGAAATAAAATTGAGATATGGATATTATTAAATTGTCTAGAGTGTCAAAAGACAGCATAGGAGACCTTAAACCAGTTGGAAAGACTTGCATTATATGTTATAAAAGCAACAATAGTGTGAAAAGTACAGAAAATGGTTGTGAAAAAATAAGGGCCATTGCGAAATGACGTAGTTACTAAGCGTTTGAACGCGTTAAGTGAGGAAGAGTTGTTGTACTACCATATGAATAATGCATGCTATAAGCAATACTGTCATAAGAAACCTCTTTTACAGCTTCAAAATGAGAAGGAAAAATCAAAAGGTGAAGATGGCAAGTTACTGATAAATTATTTACCAGTAACCTGTGACAAAGGTGTCTACGCTATTGCACGCCTTAGCAATCCAGATAAATTTTCAAATATTGTACTGGTGTTGGGTGCATTCCATATGGCTAACATTGTGCTATGTTGTTTAGGTAAATATCTTCGAGGAAGTGGAATATCCAATGTGTTTATTGAATGTTCAGTCTTTGTAGTAAATGGGCTACAATCGGTTTTACATGGAAAGAATTATGTGAGAGGTGTCAAGGGGATGTTTATGTTGGGAGAAACCATGTTCAGATTGTAGGTGAAATCTTTTTTGAAGAACGTTCCATTGAGTCCTGCGCTACAGAGTTTGAAAACTTACAGAACATTCAGCAGAATATTTCTTTGATCAGACAAAAATCAGATCATATAGATGTAGATGGTAATGTGGAAAAACTCTTCTCGGACTTTGAGAGATTTTTCAGCCGAGGAAGGAAAATGTCAGAGCAATTTTTGTACTGGGACAATTTTCTGAAACTCGTCCAACTTCTCAGAAATTTAAATCGTTCAGATAGACAAGGTCTTTGGAAATTACATTTAAATACAGTGCAGAAACTTCAACCAGTATTTGCCGTATTTGACTGTGTCAACTATCAGCAATGGTTTTCTCTGTATTTAGAAGACATGAGGAGACTAACCAAGACAGCCCCAGAGGTGCATGACATGTTCATGAAGGGGAACAATGGTAATCGGTTTTATATGCATATGCTTCCTAACCCATTGCACAATCTGTTAACAAAAGCACTGGTTTCCCAATATACAAAGAAAAAAATATTAAAATTATTTAAGACCGGCGAAGAGATGTATTGTACATTGCAGAAAACACGATACGAGGACAAAACAGTAAGAATATCAAGCACCTTCCATAAAGTCATGTTGCCACCATTTCATTGCACCAAAGCGCAAAGTTTAGGTGCTACAAGGAAAGTTACTAAAAAGAAATCGAACAAGTCATCTCACCGAATGATACAAATAGTTCAGGCTCGTTCGTATGACAAGCAAGAGCTCTTTCGTAATGAGCTATCTGAAAACTGTTCATTGTTCAATAACCAAGGGCTAATGGTAAAATAACAAAAAAAGTGCATTGTTAAAAGAGCTGGAAACATGGTAGCACCAGTAATGATACCTGGTTCAAGTCTGACGATAAAACCTGTTTTATAGTTGACGTCATGAACTCTGTATGAAAGGGTGGAGCTATTTCAGCTTTTTCGTCATACATCGGGAGCATCACCAAAAACTGTGGAAGAGTACATTTTTGACAGTTATCGCAAATTTTCTCCTAAAAAATCTGAAAGGGTGCAAAGACAAGGTAGCAGCATCGTTATAGATGTGGTCAAAATCTCAGAAGATATATTCCATTGCCTGTCCGACTCAGCAGCTTTTGGGGATCTTTAAGAAACAAACTGATGTTGCAAAAGTTCACATCTGATACAGTGACAGCTTCTTTGACTCAAACACCACATAATACCAACCACACTTTTAGTGTCTTTCGTGGTGATGAAGAGGATGATGTAATATTTAAATGTACATCTGTGCAAAGTGGAAAACAGATAAATAACCCAGAATTAAATTGTCTGACAGTAGAGGAAGCTGAATTCAGAATGTCGATTCCTTCAAAACATGCATCTCTGTGTGTGTTCACTAAAATCATTATTGCTAGCGCCAACACTGATATAATGGTGTTAACTTTTTCACTATCTTACTCTTCAACGATTTGGTGTTCAGGAACTTTAGGTGCGTACTGGAATTGGTGATTTTACACGATTCTTATCTGTTAATGATATTCACTGAAAAAAGGCGAAAACTTATGTTCGTTGTTTCCTGCCATCCACGCACTATGTGGATCAGATTATACAAGTAAATTTCGTACCAAAAAATCTGCTCTTCATTGTGCATCTGTAGAGTATTTGGAGAGTTTTGGCGTATCATCTGACTGGATTTATATAGAGCAAAGCCTTAAATCTGCAGAAAAATACTTAGTGCAAGTACTGCGGAAAGGTTCATTCTGTAAATCTTTAGATGAACTTAGGTTATTGCTGTATCATCATGCGAAAAATATTGACACTGTTAACTTGCCGCCTACTAGCAGAAGTGCTAAAAGCCACTTATTAAAATCATATTTTTACACATACCTACAACGACATTGTATTGACGATGTTGCTTTTGACTTAGATCCTTGTGAATTTGGTTTTGCAGTGGTAGATGATGATTTGATGCCAGAAAAGAACTCACAGAGATTTCCAACCGATTTTATTGGAGCATGTAATTGCTTGAAATGTGCCAAATCTTCCTATACTTGTAGAGCAAATGAAGTAACCTGTTGCTCTTTCTGTAAGTGTAATAGTACGGGTTTGCAACAAGGGCGCCCATATAGGGGGCAAGGGGGTGTCCCCCCCCCCTCCGCCTTTAAAATTAGAACTTCCTTGCTTTTGGCACTTTTTGCTTTGCAAAAATGTAAAAACATTTATTCTCCAGCCATTAATGAATAAGTTATTAAAAATGAAATATTTTAATGACTCTAATCTGTCCTAAAATCGGTTTCCATGGAGAAAACACCCTCCTAACCCATGGGGAAAATATCTGAGTCCCCCCCCCTACTATTTTGTATATGGGCGCCCTTGGTTTGCAACCAACTTGTAACAACCCCTTTTAAATATAATTTTATTAAGTGCAACAAAAAAATAAAAAAAATAGTTATTAATAGCAGCAGTAAAAATACATTGCTATTCGCCTTAAAAACACTAATAGTAACTTACTGGCCAAATTTTCATTTTTGTTGGTTAAGTATTAACATAAATTTGGGCTTATATGGGGACGAAAGCGCGGGCCCGCCATCTTTGATGACGTCATAGCTAAAAAATGTACGAAATGGCAGATATCCACATAAGCTCTAAATACTTTTTAGGACACCTAATAAACATTTTTGAAGCAAAATTCTCCGTATTCAATCTTCCATCGAAGTACTAAGCATTTATGAGAGCGAGCGGCCGCCATCTTTGATGACGTCATAGCAGGAGAAGTGACCAGGTGGCGGATGTCCACCCGAGTCCAAAATACTTTCTAGAACACCTACTAAACATTTTTGAAAAGAAACTCTCCCTACTCGAACTTTCCTACAGAAGTGCTGTCAGATCCTGGACTATACCGTGTTCTTTAATAATGCAATGTAAATTAACAACAAAAAAAGTTAAAGTGTTTAAAGAATTTGTTGCATTTATTAGAAACCTAAGTTGGAAACCTACGATTTTATGACCACTTTACCCCACCAGACCCTAAAGAAGAACAATATCAGAAAGGATTCAAAAATAATCATAAACTTCAGTGCCGCTTGAAATCATTCCTGTACTCTCATCGAACGGGGAATCCCAAAAGTCTGGAACACATACGCAAAAATATTTTAACCTTCCTCCCCTCCCCCATAATTTATTCAGCTAGATGTATATCTCTTTCAATTACTCGTAACAAAAAAAGAGAAGCAAAGATATAAACAAGAGCAATTGAGACCTCATAAATAGTATGCGCAGAGCAGTGATTCACTGTTGTTTACATAAAAAAAAATCTATCCCATTGAGAGGTCCAAATAAGAAACTAAAGCGTGTACATGAAGGTCAAATACCATGTGACTCGAATATGATCAAAGTTATAGCCATTTAGCGCCATCTATTATCGTTTAAATATTCAATTCAATCTTTCCATTTCGAGAAAGCATATATGTGACGCTGGGGCGTCAGCGTCGATCAGAGCGCGTAGCGGATACGTGCCGCTGGGCTGATAACAGAGGAATTGTTGCGTAGCGTCCGCGTGACGCTGGGTGCGAACGGGTTAAACCCAGGGCCATAAAAGTTACAAGGGCTAGCTCAATCCTTTGATCTTTCCCTTCCACCGCCGAAAGGACAGCGAGAGTAGAAAACTCGTTTTTGACGTCATCGGGTACACTCCGCGGGACTAGGGGTCTTACGCGGGACAATCCAGTGTGTGTGTGCCCAAAGAACTGCTGTATGCCTTAGCTAAAATACAATTTAAAAATTTGTTCTCTGTACAAGGGTTGTTAAAGAAGCAGTTGAAGGGGCCCAGGCCAATCCCAGACAAGGTTAAAAATCACTCATTATGAATAAGGATATGAATATTGTTTTCAAGGTTTGATTTTAATTTGGAAATGTCTCATAACATTCGACTAGGGTTTCTTCAGAAATATGCTCCTGCGCTAGATCAGTTGCAGGTCATTTTTCCTCCACGTTATGCTAAAGTAGACATTAAAGGTCACATTTTTTAGAATCGAAAATATTTGTGTGTAATTATATTTGAAAGTATTGAAAATTCCTTCACGTGCTGATGGTCTAGTACTGAAAAAGTTCTGGAAACTTAAGCTTTCCCTCAAAATTTTCAAAGAGCTCAAAACACATCAAAAAATTGAGAATACAACCTTCTTTTCTGTTTTTAAATGCTTTTTTTTTTTATGGAATACTAAATTTGAAGCTGCTTCAATAAATAATTGGAGGAAGAATTTTAAAAAGTTAAGATAAAGAGCTAGGCAAATTTCATAAAATGTGGTGTACGAAGTTATTTTTTAATGCAGGATTTGGTTCAACCCTGTCACATTGCAAGTTAATGATATTTAATAAGTTTATTAACGGCACTGTGAGACCGTAATAAGTTTCCTTCAACCGTAAAATTACAATATCTAGATGTAATGCATGAAATTTCTTTGTAAATATTATTCAATAGATTTAACTAAATTTCTTGAACACTGTATCCCCATGCTTAAAATAATTAATAATTCGCATGTAAAATGAGCACTGTATCGTGATTATTTCAATCGTGTATCTATTTTTGTAGGAGCTTTTCTTTTCTTTTCTTTTCTTTTTCTTTCTTTCTTTTTTTTTTTTTTTTTTTTTTGTGATCATTTAAAGCTTTCAAATCAGATACATTAGTGTTTTTGTGATTGTATAAAAGCTTGGCCATTTACCGTATTACCCCACATTATCCGGCATGCCGCAAAATTTGGGGGTTACCAGATTTTCAATAACACTTGCCTGGTCCTTTCCGGCATGCCGGAAAAATCGAGGTTAGGAAAAAAATAATAATAATATAAAAAATATATGATCAGCTTAAAAATGAATATGAATTCTTTTCCTATCTTATTGATATTAACAAACAGTTTAATTTTGTGAAAATATTTACTAACAATGCCATTTGTTATTTTAACAAGAAAAATATTGTTTGATAACAAATAATTTTATAAAAATTAAATTGAAACTATGTAAGCAAACATTTAAGCAGTAAAAGTCCGCCCCTAAACCAGTGCTAAATAATTTACCATAGCTCTTCAATAAGTAAAAATTAAACTTACCTCTCTGAAAGGAACCTAAAATATTTTTATGTAAAAAAAATATGAATAAATCGCAGTAACGATAATTGTTTCTGAACTGATTACTTTATTGGCATGTAATCAAATCCATTAGTTATGTCCTATCATAAATAGCACGCACATGTTATATGAAATGCACATTTATTTTGAAAAAAGGTTACTTTCGCGATTTATTTATTTTTTTACTTACAGTGGTTTGACTTTTGATTGGACCGGAACGGGAAAATTTACTTTTGTTTTAATGCGAAATAAACCCCGAATTATCCGGCATGCCGGACAATTCTAATTTCTCGGCGTGCTGGTCAACCTCGCTTTTTTCCGGCATGCCGAATAATGCGGGGTAGTACGGTAATTGTTCTTCTGTATTGGAAGACTAATTTCCTGACCCATATAAAAAAGCTGTTGAACTTTTTTCTCGCGTAAGAACATTTGGAAGAATCCGATATTTGAACGAAAAACTTTCTGATTACAAAAGGTACGCCGACATTTTTTTTTTAAATGGACTTTATCACAGAAGAAAACTTTGTAGAATATTCCAAAAGATTTCAATTAATTACTGTAACGCAGCGGTTCCCAACCTTTTTCTCTTTGCGAACCCCCTGATGTTGAAATTAGTAACATGTAAGAAACAATAAAAAAACAGCATGTTTGCTTTCCATTTTTTGCAGCATTTGATTGCAATAAACAAAAATATAATTGTAAAATATCATTAAGTGCAAATATTAACAAAAAGTTAAAACTACATCTACAAGAAAAATTATAAACAAGAAGTTTTATGAACCAACTATTTTTTCTAAGCATACTTTAAATTGGGGAAAAAATCCTTAATGCGATATTTGTGGCTGTTTGACGGAACAAAGAAACTGAAAGTTTGGTTCAATGCCTGACAGTTTGAGTCTTAAATCAGGCTCTGCATTCAATCTGCTTCGGTATTTATCTTTGAGATAAGTATAGGAGGAAAATCCTTTCTCGCCCAGATATGTTGTACAAAATGGTAATAAAATTCGAATTGCTTTTTTGGACAAAACGGTATAGTCATTTCTTACACTGAGCCAGAAGTCAATTAACGAGAGCTCTTTAAAGGTAGTTTTCAATGAATTATCACAGGATAACTCGATGAGCATTTCCTTTTCAGGTAATGTCAGGGTGTTCTCTAAGCATGGATTTCCTTCAAAAGGATTGCGTATCCAGTTGTTTGAGAGAGGGACGTTACGCCTATTAGGAAAATACTCGTCAAAAGCTAGTTCAAGATGTTGCAGATGTTCGCATACATTTCTTTAAACTCTTTCATCAAGTTTCATTGAGTTTTCTGATAAAAAACTACTAAGAGAAGTGAAACAAGAAAACTCACCCATTTCCAGGCATTGGATCCAGAAATTCAATTTGTTTACCATAGCTTCAATTTTATCATATACAACGAAAATATTAACAACTGCACCTTGCAAGGATAGATTTAATTCATTTAATTTTGAAAAGATGTCAGCTAAATATGCAAGCCTTTGCATCCAAAGCAAGTGGACAAGTGAAATGGATGATCAACAAAAAATGCTTGGACTTCTGACTTCAATTCAAATAAGCGTGTCAAAATTTTGCCACGGGAAAGCCATCTAACTTCTGTGTGAAGAAGTAAAGTAACATGAAGGCTTCGCAATTCCTCACAAAGCGCGTGAAATAGACGGCAGTTTGTGGCACGTGATTTTATGAAATTTACAATTTTTACCGCATCATTCAAAGTAGCGGATAATTCTGTGAGAATACGCTTACATGCTAATGCTTGTCTATGAATGCAGCAATGAGTCCATTCAATTTTCTCGTTAATCTTCTTTACTCGCACCACAAAGCCAACAAATTTTCCTGTCATTGATTTTGCACCATCCGTGCACACACAAAGACCAATCTATTCCATTTTCTTCAAAGTAACTGTTGACCAGTTCGAAAATTGCTTCTCCAGTTGTGTTGGTTTTCAAAGGTTTTGCAAATAGTACATCTTCTTTAATTGTATCGTTAAAAATATACCTAACATAGACAAGTAATATTGCAGCGTTTGCTACATCAGTCGACTCATCAAGCTGGATCGCAAAATTATTCTCTTTTATTCTATTCACAAGTTCTTTCTCCACATTACTTGCCAAATCAGTAATTCTGCGTGATACTGTGTTTGATTGCGGAACCAGGTCAAATTTTTTTGCTGACTTTTCTCCCAGCATACGCTTTAGCACACGGTCCAATAAATTTTCTGCAATTGTATGTGGCTGTCCAGATCTTGCAATTCTATAACTGACTCGATATGAAGCTTCAAGGGCCATTTTACTATCTTCGTTGGATTCTAACAGGAACGTAGAGACGCTACACTTTTTATTATATTCCAATTTTCTTTTAAAATATTCGATAGGTTTGTCCTTGTGTGTCGGATGCTTTGTTTCGAGGTGTCTTCTCAGAAGTGACGGTTTCAAACTGCTGTTCGCTAGAACTTCGTTGCAGAGAAGACAAAGCGGTCTAGGTTCAGACTCTTCTCCAGTAAAATAAAAGCCCATTTGTAAATAGTCACTGTCATATTTTCGCTTTTTTCCTTTTTTCTCCCCTAGTTCACTTTTCTGTTTAGTCGGGGGAGGCGGCAGTTCATTACAGCTATCTATTTCAATATCCTGTGTTGATTCGAAAGTTACTGCTGATGTTGAGGGTTGATCGATTGACTGCTTGTCCATTTGTCGCTCAACCGAACTACCAGTTTTCAACCATCGATCCATAACAGCAGAAAGTTATTAAGTCATAAGAATTACCAACACGATTATAACTTCACAAACAGAGTAGCAAGTTCACGTAGCAAAACCAATTGCAAACAAAATCACTTGTTTTCAAGCATCTCTAAAGTATCTCTAAATACGTCTGTTGACAACTATTTTCCCAGAACTATGAGCATGCTGATGTTATATATTTTTGAAAACGAACAGATGGGTAAAATCCAGTAATAAATATTAAGTTTGGAGCCTTTTGCTGTCATGTCTGCTATTCGATGACTGAATTCGACGGAAATTCCCGAGTTATATTTCAACCAGATTAGAAATAATACTCCTATGATGCATTGTTTGAGAATTCTTTATTTTTTTCGACATATGTATATTATGTATATTGTTTGATTGACTCCACGCGATGGCGCCTTTTTAAGGTCATCGTGATCCCCGCCACAGCTTAATACAACGTTTCTGCATGGCGCCTCGCAATAAAGAAGGAAGGATATCTCTTTTTGTTGTCTATCGAAAAAAAAAAATTCTTTTTAACCAAGATTATAATTTTTTTTTTTTTTTTTTGAGCTTAATACAAGAGTCTGGCGCGTTTTCAAATTAAAAAAAAATTTAGTAACTATGTGTGCAAATTGAATATTTTATAATTTTTTACCAAACTAGGAAAAATCCGCCATTGCACCGAAATTTTCGCGAACCCCCTTCCTGCACCTCGCGAACCCCTGGGGGTTCGCGAACCACCGGTTGGGAACCTCTGCTGTAACGTAATGTTTTGTAGAATTCAGACATGAAGAAATTTTTCAGTCTACAAATAAGTTAGCTTTATAAATTTGTCGATAATCATTGAAACTTTAAACTTGGTTTACGTTGATAAATTTCAATACGTTATTTATAAATTGAAGTGAATAAAATGTTGATTAATAATTTCAGTAAACACCCATTAATCTGGGAAAACCATTTAAATGTACATACGGTATAAATGAAGAACGCGTTAGTGCAATAATGTATTTTTGTAAGGCTGTATTTTTATTTTTTTAATTTTCTTTAATGCAGCTTTATATTTCATTCTCTTGAATTCAAAATACAACTTTTACTGTGTTCAAGTATTTTACATATGTACATTGATTGAATTTAAAGGTTGTTTTGTTTAAGTCGTTTTAAACAATCTAGATGACCTGGATCCTATATTAGTCTAGGTTAATGAGGTTCTACTTCAGTTTTCAAAAACAACGTTTGTTAAGATTCTTGTTCAGAGTTATAGTTACTTCGTAAAAAATAATTTTCTCTAAAACATATCGGCAGTATTTAGATTCAAATGGTATCGCGAAATTCAAATATGTTTTAATTATTCCTTATATCAATCTTATCTCTTTCATTTTATTTGAGACAAGATTGAAATAACAATGTTATTAATATTATTTAAAGCCTAAACTGACAAAATTATGTACACACGAGAGGAAACTTGACAAGCACAGTAAATTATTTTCATTTCTTTATAAGCTCAATTTTATTGTGCGAAATTTCCGCTTTCTACCCCTTTAAATCAGGAATATTGGCTAAAGAATATCCAAAACTACACAAGAGAAACTGAAAATTTGTATTGTAGATTTTAATCAGGTTTACTGTTTTTCGTATCGCTTATTAACTTGTCGATGGGACTCAAAGCATTTACCCTTGTATTTCATTCCTTTTTGAAGCTTAACCCTCAAGAAATAACATAAAAACGGGAAAAGAGTGAGGAATCACGCACGCACGCACTACACAAATGTCCCAGATCGAGTGTACCTAGTGACGTCACTGGCACTTTCCCCCTCCGTTCCTACTTTCGAGGCGCTAAGACCTAGCCCTTCCTCTTCTATGGCTCTGGGTTAAACCTCTAATCGGCAAAACAAGTGTCCAGGATTAGATTTTTTTTCTACGATGAAATTTAAAATCTAGGTTTGTCAGTGACTTGGTGCAGATTTCACCGTTCATCCATGCTTTTTTACTGTAAGCATAGTTAAAGTTTGTGCTTTCTTGTACAACGTGGGTTTTGCCATTTTCCTACGCGTGAGGAATTTTTTCCAAAATAATTTCATGTAAAAATGGGGATTTTCTTTTTCTCCAAGACCTTAAAATTGTCATCGTTTTGTGCAGGATTTCGTCCAAATCTTTGTGTTAAACGATTGATTTAACACTAATTTGAAGCTTTATCCGACAGGGAATGGCATTTATTTCGCCCTAAGCAAGTTCGCATTGTGTATGAAAACTATTGAAAGACATATTTCAGATCAATTTTATATTCCATGGATTTATATATTCCTTTGGATGCACGGCATATGGTGGTCATATTTGTCCCAAATGATTGCAAGCATGTCTGCATTGACTGCTTCCACTGATTACGTAAACAACCCGTGTCTTTGATTTTTGTTTACATCATCTCTTCAGGGCAGGAGGTTCAACACCAGGGTGTTCTTGACGAAAATCATGCTGAACAGTTGTTACAGACTTGCAGTCGCCATCTTCATAAAGCTACTTGTCGACAACACTGTGAAACTTGAGATTTTCTCCATTAAACCGATACCTTTAGTGAAACGCATTAAAATCTGAATAGTTATGATTTTCTGAAATCAGCTCATTCTTTTTGAAACATCCTGTATTTACTATTGGTTTCTTTCCCCCTTTTCTTGGCACAGTTTAAAAAATTTTGCTGTGCTTTCTTTATTAGTTGAGACTTTATTGACTTAATAGCTTGATTAAAAATTAATGCACAAATAAATTTTTTCACAGAATACAGTTATTTTCACAGAAGCTTCTTGATCAAATATTATTAATATACTGTAGAAACATGAATTAGCGACTTTTCTAAACTTGCTTATGGCAAAATAATTTTAAAAAATCAACTTTATATTTCCTTTAATAATTATTCGGTAATGTTTTAATTTTGACTGGGCAAAGTTGTGATCAGCAATCTAAAAAAGGAAAATCCACTTTTTCATTCAAAATGCATGAAAAGATAAAGCATTTTCTTCCTAATAAATAATGAAAGTAAACATTAGAAAAATCATTGACTAATTTAGAGAAAGCAGATTTTGTTTTGAATTGTGGATAATTATTTCTAGGAATGTCGAGAAAAAAATATTTTGTTTCTTTGCTTTGGCTGTCAGCACTTTTTAAATGCATGTTATTACATTTTGTAAAGAGTAAGAATTTTCCACTGATCTCCAATTTCTTAGAAGACGATCAGGGGACAATGATTCTATTTAATAAATTGAAAGTTTTTTATTCTTTAAGTTAAATTGTTGCCTAAAAATATTATTCGCCAGACAAACTTAAGCAGAGAAAAAGTCCTTCCTTTGAACTACAGTTGATTCTCTATTTAACGACTTTTCAGGACCGTGAAAAGTCTTCTTTAAATTGAGAAAGTCATTACCAACTGTATTCGTAAAAAGTTATCGAGTTTTGTAATATTGCTTTGAAAATTCAATGAAGATTGTTTGATATTCATTCTATTAACAATTTGTGTAATAATTTTGCCCATGCTAGTTGATACTTAATCTTAAATAGTTTCGTGTAACACGTTCTTGCTGTGCCTCAGTATTTCTGAAGAAACGTATAGCACATGGGTCTCCAACCTTTTTTCCTCGCCGGCCACATTGTAAATTTTTGGAGGCTAGGCCGGCCGGTCCAACAATATTTCAGCTCAGATGGCCTATTTAGCGCTACTAACCCCTCCACCCATACATCGCGAATATATATATTTTTTAATTAAGCGCTCAGTTGTGATTTCTGAAAATGTTTGGGCTTGCTTCTAAGTTGCTATATTTCCTTATATGTATTGTTTATAGTTAAAGTAAATTTTAAGTGCCCGTAAATGTCTAATAATGTAACGTTAAAGAATCTAGTAAAATTTAGAAAACTAAAATTTAAAAAATATTCTTTCTCACAAAATAAAGTGAAGTTTTTTTTTAAAAGGCTAATGAGTGAATGATAAAAGACGGAGTTTAAAAAACCGCCGCATTACTTTGCCTCTGCTCAACCAGCAAACTTCACAATGGTACAGAACATCTGAGTAAACGCTGTTGATTTCAGCAAAAAAAAAAAGTGATTTGACAGTGTTTGAGAGAACTTGAACTAATGACAACTACGTTCATTACTTCAGCTACTTTCAAGTGTTTCCCACACAAGGCTTGTTGATGGATAATGCTGTGAAAAAACATGGGGATGAACACCCGCGGGCCGTAGGTTAGAGAGCCCTATAGCATATGAATTTGGAATTCTGTATTAGATCCATGGATCATTAGTTGTGGTGGGTCATTACATGAAAACAAAAGTTAGCCTGGTTAAGAATGTAGATGATTACACTGATACCATTCCTATATTGAAGTTGAAACACCATAGCTAACAACTGCATTGCAAATTGATCTGTAGAGTGTACATTTAGTCATAGTGTCCTTTGTAAAATTTAACAGTTTTTAAAAGAGATAAGTACTCACTGGGTAATTTGCTCCATATAGATGGCTGATTTGCACCCTCATTTTCGATATTTTGAGCATTGTCGAACAAATTTTGCCATATGCTTATGATGAAACCTGGGAAACAAGGAAGCTCTAGCCTTTTTGGTTGTATACTTGCTTCGTTCAAATAATTTCTTAGTAGTCCTATGAGTATACTAAATAGAAAAAAAAAAAAAAAACTAAAAGCATACACGTAACATTTGCTGTTTGTTACTTAATAAACTATTATAGCTCATGCGTAGATATTTAGATTAAGTTTTGCCCTGAGTGAAAATTTCAAGCTTACTTTGCTCAGTTGTATTTCCGTAATTCCAGCTTTTTTCATTGACAATGGTAAGAAAACTTTTGGATAATTTCTAATAATTATTAAAACTATGCAAAATGAATAATTAAATCTAGAGACGTACCGAGTACTCGGTAACTACTCGGTACTCCGCCAATTTGCTGAGAACTCGGTACTCAAACAAATTTTGATCAGATACTCGGCCAATACCGAGTAGTTGCAAAAAATTGAATATTGTCCAAGACAGATGTAAAAATTTATAAAAAGCTCAAGCATATATAATATTCTGCAATTATTTACAATCAGGGTTCGTATGGGTCATGGAAATCCTGGAAAGTCATGGGAAAAAAATATGCAAATTTCAGAGCTGGAAAAGTCATGGAAAATTTAAATTTTCATTCAAAGTCATGGAAATTTATTTAAGGTCATGGAAAAAAGTTCTGGGCAAAGAGAAAGTAACTGTATCTAAAAGAGCATTAAAAATCTTGAGTAATTTAACAGTATTGCACATAAAAGCTATTAAAACTGGAAAATTGAACGATCCCAAAAACAAATCTGAATTTTGAAATCTCATTGTATCCACTTCTGTTGCAGCCATAGATCTTTAAAAGAGATAGATAGGCCTTTCTCTACAGCGCAGCGTATTTCGCCCGAGAAAGTGGGGTCATCATGATTCTTCCGAGAATCACGTGATCAAGGGACATCGTGTCTCCCTCTTCTCGGGCAGCAGTGATATAACGATATAACAATGAAGCGTCATTAAAAGTCCAGGATTTTCTGAAGATTTTCATTATACTTATGTGAGAAATCTCTATATTTGTGAATCAGATTTTCTAGCGAAAGACAGTTTGATGAATTTTATTAAAAAATAAAGACATAGTGAGTAACAGAAATCTTTCTTTCTGCGAAAGGCAAAAAAAGTCCCTATGCAGAGTTGAAATTAAGAATATTTTAAGCAATTTACTGTAGATGCTGAGCATTATATTAAATCACTAAAAACAAGCGATAGAAAATTAAGTTATAGTATGTCCGCGTAAAACTGGATTTTTAGGTTTTTCTAATTTCTATGAAAAGTGTGCTGGGAACATATTAAAAGTATATAGGTGCCCAAATTCCAGTTCTAAACTGCATAATGACTTATAAGCTTACTCAGGATCACCTTGAAACTTTTTTCAGTGCTATCAGGTTATGAGGGGGGATTCAACAATAATCGTTGGACAATTTCGAAGTGCGAAAAAAAGATTATTCATTCATACGGAAATTAAAGAGTCCAGCAGTTCTTCAAATTGCCTGATTTTGACAACCTTCAAATGCTAAGATTAAATTTGAAGCGTAACAAAAATGCTTTGAAAGAAAGCCTTTTCTTCCGATTCCTTTGACGAAGATTTGGAAAATTCAGAAATCATCTCAATTAACATGACGCAGTTAATGATGTTTCGGACTATGCTGGATTTTTTGTCCAGCAAGTGCACTCTGTTGTAAACTGCGACGACTGCAGCGCAGTCTTAACTACAACAAATCAAAAAATAGACCTAATAAAATTTAAGAATTTTGAGACACTTTCATGTATGATAACTTATTGCAAGATTGCAGCCATTGAAATATGTTTATTTGTGAAGAACAACTAAACAAGAATGTGAAAAAGTTTTGGGAGTAAAACATAAAATTATAATGTTACTCATGAGACCACAAGAATTGGAGAAATTTTGGATTCCGTTTTTCTAAGTTTAAATAAGCATATGTTGGAAACAGAAGCAGCAGATTTTCTCGTTAAAAAGTTTATAAAATTAATCTTTACTAATATTTAAGCGTGTGAATATATCGCACAGTCAATTCAAATAATGAAAATAATTCAAAGATCAATAAGTAGGAAAGTAACAAAATTAATATTGTTAAGAGACAATCATCACTAGTTTTCTTCACCCTCGACATTAAATTGTCAAAATTATCATATTCTGTGGACAAAAAAAAAGAAGAAAAGAAAAATTGGGGAGGGGGCGGAAGTCAAATGACCATTCATGTAGTTTATAATTGCAAATGAATTTATTTTCTGAGTACTTAAAAAAAAAAAAAGAAAACACTGAAGTTGCTTAAAAATAGGAACAAACCAAAGTTATTGGTTTGGCTAATATAGTGTTGGTGCGAAACGCATGCAAATATTAGAATATTATTTAATTGTGTTGATATTCGATACTATTTACATTTGTATTTCTAATTGGTTTATGATTTTAGATAGGGTTTTATGTTAAATTGTTGCACTGGCTTCAAAAGTTGTGGGAAAAAGCACGCATTGAAACTATTTATCTGTATTTGAAAAATTTGATTGAAATAAAAGAAAATTTATAAGGTCAATTTTTGTTTAAGATTTTTGAAGACGTCTATTTCTACTCAGTATTTAAAGCACTGGAAAAACTGTTTAAATAGCTTGTGCGTCTGCTTCAAAAGTTGTGATGGGAAAATATCTAATGAACCGTTCCATGAAAAAGCTGTCATTTTGTCCCGCATTTCATTAAAAAGGTAACAAAGAACATTTTTTGCAAAAGTGCAAGAAATACATTTGCGATTTCTTAATGAAAAAAAAATTGTTACCTTTTTTAATTATTACTTTTAGTGAATAATATGAGGTGTTATGTGAGGGACAGAGTGTTCCCTTTTTCTTTAATAATGGGTAAAATGCTTTAATTTAACCTATGCTTAAAGGGGGGTTTAACCCATGCTTAAAGCATTTAACCCATGGGTTAAATGCTTTATATTCCCTTAATTGTGCAAATGATCGCGGCGCAAAGTGATTCTCTTCGATAAGGGAAACAGTTTCTTGTGAGGGGTGTCCCTTGTTCACGTGATGCTCAACGGGGTATGTTGACGCACGCTCTGAGGAAAAAAGTGGGGAGAAGGCACATCTATTCTATTTTAAGATCCATTGTTGCAGCCACTCGTCTTTTTTTTCAATGTAATTTTATTGCTTGCACATCACTCATTTTGAATTTACCATTATTTTCAACACTTTTTAATTTTTTTTTCTGTAGTAGCGAACTTGCACATTCTTGATTTTGCCACACCCACTCAGTTTGATCGCATCCAGATGCAACTCTGATGCAATTCAATTGCATCCAAGTTTGTTTCCATCACTCATAAAAACTTTATTATTAAATTTATCAGAGCTTATCTTAATTTGTTGAAGATTTTAGAAAATAAAGATCTTTAGTCAGGCGATAACATACAGAAATAGGGGAATTCTAATACTCTAAAACAGTAGTGCCCAACATACGGTCTGCAAAACTTAATGTCAGGGATCAAACACTATGTTCTAGAATTTTTAAACCTATTAATTAGTATGCATTTGAACATGTGCAAATAAAAGTACATTTAAATCAGAAGATTTATTCACTACTGAATGTTTTTTAAAAGTAAATATCTGGTGTAGAAGAATTAATTTACTACAGAATGTGTGTGGCTGTTTACAAAAAAAAATGTGAGACATTAAACATCATTATATTCCATTCACTGTATTTTTACTTAAATTTATGTGATGAAGACAAATAAGAATAGCTTAGTTTTTTGGTGAATACTGATATTTTTTCGATCACAAGTAAGTGCTTCAATGAGGTAGTGGCATTCACGTAAAAGTTTTGCTGATGCTCATTTCCAAAAAATTGGCAGGCTTGGTATTAAATTGTACTATTCTCTTCATGTAAAAAGGTCATGAAAATTTTTATGAAGTCATAAAAAAGTTTTGTAAAAGTCATTGATTTTTTTTAATCCAAATAGAATATGAACCCCGTACAATTCAAGTTTGCAAGTCAAATTTAAATTTTGGGAATAATGAAGTTTGAAATGCTTCAATGGAATAAATCCTTATTTTAATGTCCCCAAAGTTAATAAAACTTATTTATTAAAAATTGTGCAAAAAAAAGTAAGTAGAAAATATAGAAATTTTATATTAAAAATGGATTTTTGCTACAAACAAAAATTAGTTATAAGAAATATAAAAATACCTTTGCTCTTAAAAAATAAAAGCAAATAGAACAACGTTAAAAGCACAGTGCAGGAACACTGCAGACACATGTTTTGACGTTACAAGGAATTCCTTTTTTAATGCACAAAATGAGCTCGTGGATTTAAAGGCATCCGACAAAAGTCGGATTTTTTTGTCGAATGTCTTTACATTCTTTAGCTCACATTTTATGCACTGAAAAAGACGTTCCTTATAACGCAGAAACATGTGTCTGCAATGTTCCTGCACATTTGTTTTATTTGCTTTAAAAAAATATTTATGTTTGGTGGACTAGAACTGTAATAGATTGGTATAATTTGTTTTAATTCCAACTTGATTAATCATACCTTTATTTATTTTTAATTTTAAAAATAATTTTTTTGTAAAATTTTTGACACACACACACACATATATATATATGTGTGTGTACATATATATATATATATATATATATATATATATATAAACAAATTTTTTTAAATAATGCATAATTAAACTTCACCAGGAATTTAGTTTTAAAAACTATTATATGGACAAGGAGGTCTATACTACTACAGTGCCCGCCACTAATAAAATCACTGGATTATAAAATCAGCCCCTTTATAGAATCAAATCTGGAAGAACAGAATCATTTCTCTATCAAAGCATGTTAGGTTTATCCTTTAATAAAATCATCCTCGCCGTTTTATAAAATCAAACTTTTGGAGAGCATATGTTAATTCTTCTCTGAATAGAACCATGATTTTATTTTTTCCTTTAAGGATGTAAAACATTGGAGCGCTAATAAAATAACAAATTCCACAAAAACAAAAAAAGGTGAAGGTTGTATGTTTTTTTTTTTTTTTTTTCGGGGGGAGGGGAGTTGAATGAAAAAAAAAAAGAAGAATAAAGCAGTCTCAAGAGAATTGTTTCAGAGCCATAGGGTCTGGTGGGGGAAAGAGGTCAATGGGGTAATGTGGTCATTCGTCAAATAAATGGCTATAGCTTGGAAATAAATGTTCGAATGAATGTGAAAGTTTTATTATAGAGTAGGGCAGGTAGAAACTACATTTTGAATACAAAATTTTACAACTGGAAAAATTTTATTTGGTAAAAAAAAATATTTTGTGTGAATATGAAAAGTTTTTAAATCTAAACACCTCTTTTAACTTCCTTGGGAAATTTTGTTTGTTAGAATTATAAACGAATTGACTGCATAGGAAAATTCCTATATGTCTCAAGAACTCTTACTCATTAGCAGTTAGCTGAATCTCTTTTAGATAATTTTTTAGAACAATTCAAGTAAGATGGGGTAAAGTGGTCATAATATTAGGCTAAGCAAATATTGTTCTTCTAATGTCACTTAATCGTTAAGTATAAGGCAGACATATATTAAATATTAATTTTACTTAATATGTATCGTTTTTACAGTAAACGGTATTGATTTTACTGTAAATATACGATGCATATACTTGTGTAGGCACGTGTATAGACGTATTCACATAAATGCACCAATAAATACGTATATGGGTATCTGCAGGTATTTTTAATCAATACAGATATACATTCGGCTATACACGTATATACTCGCTTATACTCGTATATATATTATTACAAATTCTGTAAATAGTAATTATTGTAGTAACGTAACCTGTAAATAGTTTCCCGTAATGAATATACAACCCCTTTTCATATGGCTAAAGTATACGACCCCTCTATTTCCTATTTGTTCATTGATAAAATTTGATAACGGTCTACTATGTTCCAGAAGCGTGTGGAATATTTGAGAGATTTCTTTTCGGTGTGTATATAAACCGTTAGCGATGGATAAAAAGTGAGTTTCGATTGAGAATTTGTACTGAGAGTGTGTATTAGCTCTGTTTATAGCGAGGCATTTCGCTGTGTTGTTTTCGTATTTGGAAGTAAATACGAGTGTAACCGTTGAGTTTACGGTGTTGAGTGATATTTGCTTAATTGCTGGTGATTATTTTAGCAGTTGTTAACGATTTCTCCTGTACATAGTGTAAATAAAGCTCCTGTGTTTTTATCAAGAGCTATGTCTTCATTTCAAGAAAGTGGAAGTCGCACCGAATCCGTTACAATTTGGCGCCCAACGTGGGGCTTCTTCTGGACTTTCTTGGAGTAAGTGTGACTTTGGACATTTTTTCATAGACTGTTTGCATTTATAGACTTTGTTTTTATGGTGATTACTCGCGCAATGGATGACCAATTAAAACAACTTCTGGAAGCAATTAATGCTGTGAAAAGCGACTTGACTGAAAGTTTGGCGGCTAATCATGAACAATTAAAAAATGATATGGCGGCTAATCAAGAACAATTAAAAAACGATATGGCGGCTAATCAAGAACAATTAAAAAATAATATGGCGGCTAATCAAGAACAATTGAAAAATGAATTGGCGGCTAATCAAGAACAATGGAAAAGTGATTTAATGGTGCTGAAAAATGATTTAGCTTCTAACCAAGAGGAAATTAAAAACGACCTTACTTCGGTAAAGACTGTGATGGAAGATAAATTTAATGAGATAGAGCATCGAGTTGATGCTTTTGATGAAAAACTTGAAACAGTAGAAAACCGTATCGCAACAGTTGAAAATCATGTGGATGAGAAAATTAAAAACATGGAAAGGAGATTGGCGACCGCGGAAAGTTCTGTACAGTTTGGTGCTCCCACATCGGTTGCTCGACCGTCCATTAAACTTGCCACATTTGATGGGAAAACTTCGTGGCAGGTGTACAAGACCCAATTCATGATAGTGGCGGAAGCGAACGGATGGGACTCTGCTACCAAGGCCTGCCATCTTGCAGCATCCCTGAGAGGTGACGCAGCGGACATTCTTCAGACCCTTCCGGACAGCCAGCGCCTGGATTTCGCCGCCCTCACATCTGCGTTGGAGCTTCGCTTCGGTGAGAAGTGCCAGAAAGATTTCAGCCGACTCCAGTTGAAGTCCCGTTTCCAGAAAACCAGGAAAACCCTGCAAGAGCTAGCGGCGGACATCGAGAGACTGTCTCATCTTGCTTTTTGCGACTGTCCTGCGGATGTTCGAGACAACCTGGCACTCAACTATTACATCGACGGGGTTCGAGATCCGGAAATCCAGAAAGCTCTACGGATGGCGGATGTCAAAGACCTGAATTCTGCTGTTGTGTATGCCATGAGATACGAGGCCGCCCAAGAAGCAACCCGTGTGGATAGCCATCTAATCCGGACTCAGGAAGCTGATGAGTCTGATTCCAGGTCGTCCCACCTCGCTGAACTTGAGAGACAACTCGGTGACTTGACAAGACATCTGAGCAGCATAACAGCCCAAAAGAAACAAGAGCAGAAGTGCTGGAAATGCGGTAGTGAAGGACACCTGCGAAGGAGTTGTTCGGTTCGCCAAGCTACGCGAGGGAAGGAAATCACCACCACCAGAGCTCTGCAGATTTCCTCTTCTAGTAGTGGCAGTGATGGACTTTTCATTTACGCACATGTAAATGGGAACCCCTGCAGACTGATTGTCGACACTGGAGCCAATGTGACAATCGTTAGGACAGATGTGGCTCGTGAATTTGGATTGAAACTGGTGTGGACATCGCCACGAGTAAGTCTCCAGACTGTGACAGTGACAAAATTGAGATTGAGGGTAAAGTGGACTTGGAAATAGTGTTTGGGAATGCCACCTACCATCATACGGCATTCACGGACCCCTTCATTCTCGGATTGACTTTTTAAAGAAATACGACTTCACCCTTGACTTCAAGACTAATGAACTGCACTCGATGAGAGAAGACATAGCCATCTTCAACGTTGAAAATGATGTAAAATCCGCTAATCAAATAATAGCCCAAACAGATTTATCGATTCCCTCAAGGTCAGAATCATTGATACCTGGCTCCATTGAAGAAAACAACAGCTTTAGATTCGGCCTCATTGAATACCCTAACCTAAACAATAACCTAAAGAGAGTGCTGGTAGCATCAACGCTTGTGGACCTTTCGAAGGATGTAATTCCTGTGAGAGTCGCCAACGTGAGTGAAAAGTCAAGGAATATCCGGAAAGGTGAAGTGTTGGCAACTTGTACTCCAGTAAACTGCATCATTAGAAGAATCAATTCCCCCGAGACTGTGTCTTCTGCGTCCTTGACATCGAAGTTAATTGGGAGTGCGCCGTTATCGAAAGATCAAAGAACTGCTGCGGAACAATTGGTGGAGGACTTCAAGCATCTGTTTTCCTCTACATCGGAGGATGTGGGCAGGACGAATTTAACGCAGCATAGGATCTACACTGGAGAACACCTCCCTATTAAACAGCATCCAAGACGACTACCGTTCGCCAAGAAGGAAGAGGTTGAAACCCTCCTGAAAGAGATGAAGGAGAACGATGTAATCGAACCCTCATCCAGTCCTTGGGCGTCTCCCATCGTCTTGGTCCGAAAGAAAGATGGCTCCATCAGATTTTGTGTCGATTACCGACGGCTGAATAAAATCACCAAGAAAGACAGTTACCCTCTTCCACGGATAGACGACACCTTGGACACTCTTTCCGGACACAAGTGGTTTTCGACCCTGGACTTGAAGAGCGGCTACTGGCAGGTTGAGATACACCCTGATGACCGAGAGAAGACAGCGTTTACAACTGGACAAGGCTTATGGCAGTTCAAAGTGATGCCCTTCGGCCTCTGCAATGCACCAGCTACGTTCGAGCGTCTTATGGAGACAGTGTTAAGAGGACTTTCCTACGAATCCTGTCTGGTCTACTTAGACGATATCATCATCGTGGGACGCAGTTTCGAAGAACATCTGGCTAATCTTAGGAAGGTGCTGCAAAAACTTAAGGACGCCAATCTGAAGTTAAGCCCGTCCAAATGTAATTTATTCCGCCGGGAAGTGAACTACCTTGGTCACATCATCTCTTCTGAGGGTGTACAAAACGATCCAGGAAAGGTATCTGCGGTCAAGAGTTGGAGTCGTCCCGAAAACATTCATCAGCTGCGAAGTCTCCTGGGGCTCTGCACGTACTACAGGAAGTTTGTAAAGGGTTTTTCCAACATTGCACGACCTTTGCATAAGCTGACGGAGAGCAAGCAAAAGTTTGAATGGTCCAAAGAATGCGAAGATGCATTTCTACGACTGAAGGAGGCTTTAACATCAACGCCTATCCTCGCCTATCCTCAGCCTGAAAAATCCTTTATCCTGGACACTGATGCGAGCAACGAGGGCATCGGAGCTGTTTTATCCCAAGAAATTGACGGAAATGAACATGTCATCGCTTACTGGAGCAAATGCTTATCAAAGTCGGAGCGAAATTACTGCGTCACCAGAAAGGAGTTACTGGCCATAGTGAAAGCTGTAGAACACTTCCATCATTACCTCTACGGCCGAAAATTTCTGCTTCGGACAGATCATGCCTCATTAACTTGACTTTTGAGCTTCAAAAATCCGGAAGGCCAGATAGCCAGATGGATACAGCGGCTCCAGGAATATGACATGGAGATCAAGCATCGAAAAGGGTTATCTCACGGTAATGCTGACGCTTTATCAAGGAGACCCTGTCCTGTGAACTGCCACTATTGTTCCCGAATCGAGAAACAGTATGGAACAACTAGCCCTACCGCCTATCAGGTGACAGTGACTCCAATATCATCAGAACCTGATCCATGGAGTGACGACCAAGTTCGAAAAGATCAACTTAAAAACCCTCAATAAAGTTCGGGAGCGCTTCTTCTGGAGCAAGGCGAAGGATGACGTGGAGAAGTGGTGCCACTCTTGTGACGCCTGTGCTGCTCGTAAAGGACCGAAGAAGAGAAGCAGAGGGAAAGCTACATCTGTACAACGTTGGAGCTCCTTTCGAACGAATTGGGATCGACGTGCTGGGTCCTCTACCAAGAACTGCTGATTAGAACAAATACATTCTCGTTTCCATCGACTATTTCACCAAATGGCCCGAAGCGTATCCCATTCCAGATCAAGAAGCTACCACCGTAGCAGAGACTCTAGTCCAACATTGGATCTCGAGATATGGAACACCTTTGCAGATTCATTCCGATCAAGGGAGGAATTTCATCTCTGCTGTGTTTAAGGGCCTATGTCAAATTTTCGGAATTGAGAAAACTAGGACAACACCACTACACCCACAATCGGACGGCATGGTGGAGAGATTTAACCGCACAATCCTGAATAATCTCTCGCTTATGGTATCCAGAAATTACCAGGATTTGGACAAGAAGCTACCTTTGTTCCTGCTGGCCTACCGCAGTGCTGTCCACGAGACTACTGGATTTGCCCCATCTCAGATGCTCTTCGGACGAGAGCTTCGGCTACCTTGTGATCTCGTCTTCGGTCGTCCTCCGGATGCGCCTGCATCGCCTGAGGAATACATCCAGGATCTCCAGGCCCGGTTGGAAGACGTTCATAACTTCGCACGAGAGCGAATCAACATCGCGGCGGAGAAGATGAAGACCCGATACGACACAAGGTCTACTGGACATGAATTCAACGAAGGCGGCAAGGTTTGGTTATGGAATCCCATCCGACGGAAAGGTCTGTCACCCAAATTGCAGTCGCATTGGGATGGACCCTACAAAGTCCTTAACCGACTGAATGACGTCGTAGTGAGGATCCAAAAATCACCTAATGCAAATCCGAGGGTTGTACATTATGATCGGTTAGCCCCATACTATGGCCATAGTTCATGAGTATTACGTAAACAACCATGGTTGATAACATAAAAGTTGTAGATAATTTTTTTTTTGCTTTTAATGTTTAGTAATATTTCTTGTTATTATTGTGTTTCCTATGCATTATTGGTTATTATTTAATGTATGTATTTGTGAACTTGTGATAGAAGTTTGCACTCTTTCTAGGGATTGTACTGCCCGGGACGTGCAGTCCTTGGGAAGGGGGCAATGTTACAAATTCTGTAAATAGTAATTATTGTAGTAACGTAACCTGTAAATAGTTTCCCGTAATGAATATACAATCCCTTTTCATATGGCTAAAGTATACGACCCCCCTATTTCCTTTTTGTTCATTGATAAAATTTGATAACGGTCTACTATGTTCCAGAAGCGTGTGGAATATTTGAGAGATTTCTTTTCGGTGTGTATATAAACCGTTAGCGATGGATAAAAAGTGAGTTTCGATTGAGAATTTGTACTGAGAGTGTGTATTAGCTCTGTTTATAGCGAGGCATTTCGCTGTGTTGTTTTCGTATTTGGAAGTAAATACGAGTGTAACCGTTGAGTTTACGGTGTTGAGTGATATTTGCTTAATTGCTGGTGATTATTTTAGCAGTTGTTAACGATTTCTCCTGTACATAGTGTAAATAAAGCTCCTGTGTTTTTATCAAGAGCTATGTCTTCATTTCAAGAAAGTGGAAGTCGCACCGAATCCGTTACAATATAAACACATATATACTCAGGTAGACACGAATATACGCGTATGTACTCAAGTAGACACTTACATACAAGCATATGATATACAAGTAAACAGGGTGAGTTTAAACTTTTGAGCAAATTATTAAATTGTGTTAGAGGCAGGCGCGGATCCACGGGAGGGGAACTGGGGGAACGTTCCCCCTCCAAAATGCCAAGTGTACCTAAAATTTTTCAGAATATAATAAAGGGAAAATTCCTCCGTTTTTTAAATCTTGAACTTGAAGAAGGGCACCAGGAAAAGCGAGGAGAGAACTGTAAAAGCGGATCCAAAGAGGGGATAACCAGCGGGAAGTTCTCCCCCCTCCCTCAAAAAAAAATCCCAAAAGTACCTAAAACTGTTCAGAAAACAGAGTACAGGGAAAAAATTTCGTCTTTTAGAACGTGAACTAAAGAACCAGGAAAAGCAATTAGACAACAGCAGAAGCGGATCCATGAAGGGGAATAGGGGGAATGCTCCCCTCCCCCCAAAATCTCATGTGTATCTAAAAATTTTCACAACAGAGTACAGCAAAATTCTTCTGTTTTTTAGAACTTGAACTTGAAGAAAGGCACAAGGAAAAGTGAACAGAGAATTAATTGCAAAAGCGGATCCCAGGAGGGGAACTGGGGAATGTTCCCGTTTTCCCTCAAAAAAAATCCCAAATGATCCTAAGACTGTACAGGAACCAGAGTACAAGAATTTTTTTTTCTGTTTCTTAGAACTTGACGAAAGGCTTCAGGAAAAGCGATTAGACAATAGCAGAAGCGGATCCACGGAGGGGAACTGTGGAAATGTTCCCCTTCCCCCAAAACATCCCTCGTGTACCTAAAAATTTTTAAAACAGAGTTCAGGAAAAGTTTTCATTTGTTTTCCTGCAGTAATCTTATAAAATTAGTCTTTTTGAACTCAAACCTGTTTAAACTGTCTTTTGTATTTATTTGGTGTAGAGTATCATTATATGTAAAGCTTCCGCAATTTAGTGGCACAACCAGAAGGGGGGGGGGAATTCCGCCTCAGAAGGCAGATTAGAATGTTTTTAAAAACATTTATTACAGTTAAAGAGAAGGATAGAACGCACATGGGGAGAACGAAGTTATTTTAATAAGAGGGGAAAAATGTCGCGAAAATAATTTAAATATCTACTGAAAAGAACCTTGAAAATTTTCAATCGTGGCGGATTTTTGATCAGTTAATTACATCTCGCACCTCCCATTTCTTTTATCCTCCTTTCTTTTTTTTCCTTTTTCCTATTTGGTTTAAAAATAAGAAAGTCTTCATTATGCTACGCTTTGGCACTATCCTTCCCCCCGCCAAAACCTTTCAAGAGGTCCTCAAATATATATATATATATATATATACATATATATATATATATATATATATATATATATATATATATATATATATATATATATATATATATATATATATATATATATATATACAGCAATGAGCAAATACATATACAAAAAAAAATCATCTTTGTGCAACAAAATTGCGATTTGTTTGCATCCATCAGTTTCTGGCTTTGTGTGAACGTAGCGCGTCAGCGAACATAAGTTCCTTATAATTCTTTGCTTCTTATCCTCCCCTCTCACACTCCTTAGATTTTACCTAAGAGCTTGGATTCATTATGTAGGCATACATGTATATTAGTTATATACTCGTGTATACATACATCTACTGGTATATGAACATAAATGTACGTATATACGTCTATACAGGTATATAATCGTGTTTGCACGTATACATACGTATATACTCGTGCTTCACAATATATATATGTAAGAGGAGACACGTAAAAACACGCACTGGATGTATCCACGTATTAACTCGTGTATACCCGTATATGTGTGTATGTACACTTATATATGAGTGTATACGTCTACTGTACACGTATATACTCAGGTATGCACGTAAGTACTCGAGATACAAGTGCATACAAGCATATGATGTTCGTTTACATGCGTATATACCAGTACGTAAATGTGACACGTACGTACACGTGACACGTATATACTCGTGTAGACATGTATGTACTCCTGTAGGTAATCACGTATACATGCTTATATACCAGTGTATACGCGTATATACTTGAGTAGGCACGTGCATGCATGTATTTGATGCATACATATGTCTACTCATATATATACGTGTTTACTAATGTTTACACGGCACGTATATACTCGTGTACACACACATATGCTTGTGCATATACTTGTAACTAAAAAAATAACCGAAATTTACAAATATTAGGGTTGTTCATAACGGTTTTGCATGTATTTGCAACTATGATCACTTTACCCCATGCTATGACCACTTTCCCCCCACCCCATGGGGTAAAGTGGTCATAAATACAAAGGGAAAAGAAATTGTTATAAAACTACTTAAATCAATATTTATTTTCCTAAAACTCAATGTGCTGTGTTCTTTAATAATGCAATGTAAAATAAAAACAAAAAAAGTTAAAATGTTTAAAGAATTTATTGTATCTATTATTCACATAAGTTGAAAACCTACGATTTTATGACCACTTTACCCCACCAGACCCTATATTTATAGTTGGTGCTGCCTATTTCCACTTCGCAGAACTGTTTCGACATGCAGCCTTGCTCACTCACCACTGAGTCAATCAGTTCGTGTTCATTCAGCTATCTACAAGGGTTGACAGTTCATTTTTACAAGTGATTTAAAATTGTTAGCTATCAAGTCATGACGACTTGAGTGTGAAAGATTAATTCGAAATTTTGAATCCTAAATGCAGTTAATGTGAAGCTGCAATTAAATTAGGGATTTCTCAATCTTTACTTTCAAATTCTCTTATTCAAACAACAATAAGTCAATATTTTAAGACCCTTGATAAATTTTAAAAATGTAATTTATGTAAGTTGAAATGTCAACTGTATTTTGCAACTGAACTAAAACAATACAATACAACTAGACTAAAAATAAAATGGAACTAATCGTAATTTATTTCTTTTCTAAGAGTATTTATACTTAAAAACCTTTTATTTTTTTCAGTGCATGAGTGCCGGATTATAAAATCAGCCGCTTTATAAAATCAAATGTCCTCAGAACGAATGTGATTTTAATAAGCGGTAGGCACTGTATTCCAATAAGTTCAAAATTCATCACATGTGTATAGGTGGTTTTTCTTAAAACATAATTGGTACTCGTTAACTCGGCCGAATACAGTGTTGCCAGATGGTCAAATCCAGACTTACCCAATTCCCTTCCAACTTTTCCCCAAAAAGCGATGTTTTCTATCAAAATTCCCTTATTTCAAAAATTATTTTTCCACTAATATTTTCATAAAATGAATCGACTTCCTCTAACTTTTTTGTCTTTAGAAATTTTTTTTCCCCCAAATAGCCAAATTTTCTTATAAAATTCCCCAACTTTTTTTTTTCTTTCCATTTTCGTTTTTTTTTTTTTTTTTTTGTCTTCTTTATTTTTATCTTTCTTTATCTTCTTTATCTTTACTAATAATAAAGCTGAAAGTCTCTCTGTCCGGAGGATGTCTGTAGGATGTCTGTGACGCGCATAGCGCCTAGACCGTTCGACCGATTTTTATGAAATTTGGCACAAAGTTAGTTTGTAACATGGGGGTGTGCACCTCGAAGCGATTTTTCGAAAATTTGATTTTGTTCTTTTTCTATTCCAATTTTAACAACATTTTCCGAACAAAATTATCATAAGATGGACGAATAAATAACCAAGCTATCATAACGTGGAACCGTAACGTGGGCAAGTCAATTGGCGAGAAGTTCATCATGCATTATTTGTAAATATATAGGGGAACCAAACGACCTTTTAATTTTCTACTACAGGCAAAGCCGTGCGGGTGCCACTAGTCATAAATACAAGCGCCTGGCCGAAAGATAAGAAATAACCATTTTTTTTTTACTTGCATTGATTACTCTGCTTCTCTATGTACATTTAAACTATAATTTTTGTATATATTTATCCAAGAACAATCTTCATCACACTTATTTTTACCTGTTTCACGCTTAGATTAATTCTAAAGCAGTAAATACACGTAAAGTTTAAATTAAAAGTTAAGAGATAACGAAATATAGGCAGTGTAGAAAACAGCTATTGGTGCAAAACTGTATGCAGCCTATTTCTCCTCACATTTGTATCACAGTACTAACATCTCAATATGATAATAAATAACTAATTTTTTTTTCCGGTATCTGGTTCGTTTTAAAAAAATGTATTAGTGATAATACAATGGTTGATTAAACAAACAGAAGCAACAATATTTTATATTACAGAGCCATTCCACGTAAAAGTCAACTATTAATCCCGCACGTGATGGTTCATATATTTCATTAAAACGTAATAATTTTAAAGGGTAATGACGAAACTTTTTGCTTAAGCAATCACACAAGTTTGTGATTTGTTAAGCAGAAAAAATTTGTTCATTAGCACTTAAAAATATTATTTTTAATGAAATTTATGAGGGGTCATGTGCAGGACAAAGTGACCGTGTTCCTTGGAATGGCCCTACAAAAAATTAATCAAAAGAAACATTTTTTAATAACTTGGTTTTGATTACTTTTTATTGCAAAGTATTTTTTCGTCTTGAATAACTTTATTTCATCCATAAAATATTTATGCTTTTCCTATTTTGCCTTTTTTTTACATTTAATTTATAAGCAAACAGCGTTTTAAAAGTCGATTGTTTAAAAAACTAAAATTTTGGAGCTTTGAATGGGCAAATAGTGATCGCTTACAGAACCCCTGTCAAAGTTTCGGGGAACACAGCGGGACCTAGGTTGTAAACCTTTGCTCTAATAGACGCCAAGACAACTAACTGTCAACCTTGTAACCTATTTATTACTATAACAGTTTGAAAAGTCAGTAGTTTTCTGCATAATGTATTTATTTATTTATTTATTTTTTCAAAAAACATTTAAAAATAAATGATAGTATCAAGTTTTCAGGTAATTTTGAAAAAGTTTTAATTCATTTTTAACAGGCTAATAAACGCCAGTACAGCGTAATACTCTTCTTACAGAAAAAAAAATCTAAAATCTCTTTCTCTGAGAGGGAGGAATCTTATAGTTGGGGGAGGGTGGTAGAAAAGATTGTAATGAAAATTAATTAAGTGTACATCGAACAAGTCTTACTTTTGTTCATCGTTATAATTCATTTCCATGCGAATCCAGAGTGGCTCGTTACTCAGGATAGCAGGGTTGCACAAGCCCCAAAGTATTGCATACGTTGATTGTTTATTTTTCAGTTTATAGCAAGCCAGAGCTACCTATTGGGAAGAGGAAATAAAGGGAAAGCTGATATAACTAAAAATAAATATTATTCAAGCCGGATATTTATATTAAGTTGACTCGTATATTGGTTTTAGGAAATGTGAATTTGATATTTTCCTGATCCAGTAGGATCCACTAAAGGAAAAAAACTGTATTTTTCAAAATGGCACGCTGGAGCGCCCCAAACTGAAACTTTTGAGGGGGAAAATTATCAATTGCCGAATGTGAAATTCCAGTTTTATTGAATGGTAAGAACAATTCTGAGGATTAAGGGGGAAAAAAAAGAATATCAAAGTTGCCATATTGTCATCAAATTTGCCGAATCAGGAAATTTTTGGGAAGTCCCAGTGACTTCAAAGTCGTGAGATTTTATATTCAAATACATTACAATGGAGTCGTTTCCGAAATTTTAAAAGTATTTTTTTTTTTTTTTTTTTGAAAGAGCATGATAGGATTTGATCATTTTTTAAATAATTTTACAGTTTAGTATTATTTAACAGTTATTTTAATTGGTTCAATTTTATTTTTTACGCTTCTGCACATGACTTCACAATTGATGAACTTCCATTCACTTATGCCATTAGTGCAGAGCGCAATATTTAATTCGCTTCTGAATTATCATGACCTGGAAACGCGGTAGACAGCTAGCATAAATATTCAGCGCGCCAGTGGATTTCACACCGTAGTACATCATTTGTGACGACATAAAGACCATGCCTTGTTCAAAATCTCGGACATTTAAAAAAATAATTAAAAATTAAATGTTGGGAAAATAAAAGTATTTTCTGGGGCCATGCCTTTTTTTTTTTTTTTTTTGCTCATTCTATCAACTTCAGTGACTAAAAGTAGTACTTTTTACTGAAGGAAACAATCCCATTAAAAGTGAAAGTTTAAAAGTTCTGCAATAAAGTGTAAATCAATGTGTAAAGATGTATCATTTGTGCAAATCAGTATAGCAATTTATATTTAGATAAGATTTAAGTAAATTACAGTAAACTCACGATTTTCCGTGGAATAGGGTGGAACGGAAACCGCCGATAACCGAATTTGTGGATTATTCGCTAAGTAAGTAAAAAATGATATTCAATAGCTTTTGAAAGATCAACGCTCGCATTCCTTTTATCCGCAGCTAAAATGATAACGGTGAAAAAAAATTAAGTAAAAGCTAAAAAAGGATTTCTCATTATTGCAAATTAGAAAATCGCCCGTCAAGATATGACGGGTGAAAATTGCTTCTACATTCGAACGAAGCCATTGCCTGTTTGGTGATACTTTGATAGTTGAAATTGTAAACCTAACTCCACTGGATTAACCCTGAACTCCAGTAGGTAGCGTTTATTGTTGACCATTTTTTTGTTTCTTCATTCCCCTGAAATGACACAGTCTTACCGGTAAAACAATTAAGTTACCGGATCGAGTTCAGCCTTGTCACAATAAAGCCTTTCCATACTCAGATAAATTGAAACAGATCAAGCTAGAATCATGTATACCAAAATTGCATATGGAAGGGGAGAGGAATTTTTTTGAGCAAGACTGATTCAGCCGCTCTATTATGCACTAAGTCTTAAAAATCAAGTTTCAAGTAGTCAAGTTTCGGTCACCACAGAAGGCTTGAGGTCATTAGAAAAAAAGAAATAGTACAGGAATGTCTAGAATAGATTTTGCACTTGTCAAGTGAAAATGCGTGTGCACTTATCTGCATTCAATTAATCATCGTCGAAAAAGAAGAAAAGATATTTTTCTTTTGAACATGTGAAAGGCCGCGGATAAAACCTCCCACTGATAATCGGGAGTTTACTGAATAGTAAAAATCATAGAATTAACTTATGTAACAATTCTTTGGCTCCTTGCAAAGTTTTTTTTTTTTTTTTTTTTTTTTGTGGGAAAGAAAGGAACGAGGGGGAAAATAAATTTTCTGGTTCTCGGAATTTTCCTCTCATTTTTACCGGTTCGCGGTCTGAAGAGGGTGAAGTTGCTTTCTCTGCATTGACACTGCATGGACAAAGAAACGTCTTTTACAGAATTCATGTGTTTTTATTGAGAACTAACGCGTTCGTCGCAGCTGGTTCGTTTTTTAATCGCAGTACTTCTCAACCTGTGATCCACGAGCAATTTTCATGTGGTCAGCGAACAACTGGTAACAAGTGATCGTCTTAAATTAAAATTAAAAAAAAAACCTACTGAGTCGCAAATGTAGAATTAAGAGGGAAAATTGAAAATCCTTTTAAAAGCCTTATAGTATCCAAAATCAATTACAAGTATTTTATTTGTTAACAAATAGAAACTGGCAACAGATAAAAATTTTAAATCATTGCTTTTAATTTCCTTGTCGGCCAACAATGAACTCGGCTACCAATCGCTTGAATAATGGCTTAACCGTATTTAAAATCTTCTTTAAAAAAGCGTAAAACTTCGAATTAAAACTAATCGATGTCATTTTTAACCCCCGACACACACAGGAAGGGAGGGATATGTTCGCCGTATCTTGTGTCTGTGGCACTCTAGCGCCTAAACGGATAGATCGATTTTGAAAAAAAAAAGAAATTTGTTCGAAAGGAGAGTTGATCGAGAGTGTTCTTAGCTAGGTTGCATCTTTGGATGACATCAACTAACGAAGATATTAAATGAAAACCTCTAAAAAGTTTTTAGCGATTTTTGCAGTGAAAACATAGTTAAAAAATTTAAAATTTAATCCCAAAATGAAGAGATTTTTTTCTTGCTTCTGATAGAATGTGTTTGGAACTTCCATGTTTCATAGAACTGGAATTGTAACTTTTTTTAAAGCAGATTTTAGTGTAACTATTATAGTGTAGTTTAGTGTAACTGTTATTATATATTTAGTGTAACTATTTTAGTGCACTATAAATTTTAGTATAACGGCTAAGCCTTTATTCACGCGATTGATCACCGAATTCATTGTTGGCCGACAAGGAAATATAAAATACTTGACTGATTTTTAATAATATAAGGCTTTTAAAAAGATTTTCAATCTTGATTCTACAGTTGCGACTTTTAAAATTTGCTTTTTAAAATTCATACTCTTATTTAAAGCGATTTGTACTTTATTTACTTTGTATATCGTCTCACTTAGTGCACCGGTTTTTATGATTTCTTTGTTTATTGGATAGGGGGTGGTCTAACTTAGGTTCCAAATTTTTGATTGACCCTATTTGTTCTTTAGAGAACAGTTATAAGTAAAAACAATAAATTTCATGTAATTTCCCTTACAAACGATTAAATATGAAACCCATTGTTTAAAAAAATGCCTTAAAACAAAGATATGTACTTTCTTTACCCATAGTTAAAGAAAGAACTAAAAAACGTTATTATTTAGAGTGGTCATAATGAAAATTTTGATTCAGGGATTCTCTGAAACAAACATAATATTCATTCTAGTGGAATTCTTTATCTTCATCTATAATGGGGTCATGTGAAGAAACATGCGACTTTTATCACGAATTCGTGATAAAAGTCGTATTACATGACACGTATACATGACACGTATATACATGACACGTATTGTTGTGCAACATGAATTAATTTACAATGTTACAATTTTATAATTTACACTGTTACAATTTACGGTTTTACAATTTTACAACTTACAATTTATTTGTAGTTTGGGAAACCGTAAACATTTAAATGGTTATAACTAAATAATGAATCCAGTCTACTTTTAATCAGAATGAATTGTGTAAATTGTTGTATTTCTTCTAATACGCGTTCATCGTGAGATTTAGTTAAAAGTTTAGAGGGTTCTAAGTCAGATAGAGCTATTCCTTCAAGTCTTGACTCGGCTGAGAGATACGTATACTCGTCCTTTCTTAAAGTTCTTTTTTTCCCTAAATCTATAACAGCTCTATCGAGGGTTGTGTGATATATATTGTTGAGAAATACAAATTTCAATTTACAATGTTACAATTTAAAAATTTACAATTTTACAACTTACAATTTTAAACTTGAAGCGATTTCGATTGGGTTTTTTTAGTGACTCGTGCATTTGCTTTCGGAAAAGAAACTTTGATAAAGTCGAACTAATGATGAAGACTTTTTTTTTTTTTGTACATAGTTGCGCATTTGAAAAAGCCTTCCTTCACACTCGTCGGAAGTTTCCGAGACGCTGTGGTCTATTTCTTTCTCTATCGTGCTAATCTTAGATGTTTTCAGACTCATATGCTCGACGCTTTCTTACTCGAGATGCATGTAAGAAAGGCTTCAGCGTCATGTACCACATACTCTATCCTACGTACTTAATTTATATTTACACCATTAAAAAGAAAAAAAAGTAATTTTAAGTAAAAAAAAAAAATCTAGAAACTAAAAAATAACTGATTACACTTACATACTATTTCCTACCCAAACTTAGAAATGAAATTTATTTTACAATTCCAATACAAAAGTCAACTAAACTAGACTCCCAATTATAAAATAAACACTGATTTTAATTACTATACGATGAATTATTTTAAATACCGAACTAATTATATACGATCTCTTAATTTTTAATAACCTTTTGAAGTCGGGGCCTCCTCACGGGACGCGGGAGCGTCCCAGCCGCCAAGAAAACCAAATGTCAGCCACCAACAAAGCCAAGTATCCACCGCCAAGAAAGACGAAAGAAATTAAACACGCGACTAAGGACAGTTTACACGACAGAACAAGTTGGGATTTTCACCCCTCTGTATCTTAGCCCCATGAAGACCCCCGAAGTTGATTTTTGGTATACTCCATCTGTTGCGGCCCCTGACGAAGTACACTAAAATACAATCCCCAGGACCATCAGGGGAAGGAGGAATTTAAGTTAGAAAATCGCTATTCAAAAACCTTTTCGTGTTCTTTGACAGGGTTACAGCCCAGACAAAAAGCAGGATCGAGCTGAAATTTCGCACCCACATTTCTTGTGCCCAACTGATGTACCTTTTGTGCCATTTGACCCCTCTCCTTTTCCCCTCTCGTTTCTATCCTCCAAATCATACCTTCCCGGGGGTCTATAACAGCCCCCCGGGGATCTTTGTTAATGATTTTTTTTTATGAATATTCTTGAGGGGTCATTGAGGCCATATACAAAAATTCAGTCCCTGGGAACATCATGGGCAGGAGTAATTAAAGTTTGAAAATCACTAATTTCCCCTAAATTCTTTTTATTTACTAACAGATTACAAAGCTGAAATATATCTAACAGTTATTCAAAAGTTGTCTTAGAAAAAAGAAATTCAATCAAGACTAAAACAGATCCAACAGTTGCGTGTATCTTCTGACGCATCCAAGTTTAATATATTTAATGGCTTAGGGTTTTTTTTTTTATTTATTTATTTTATTTTATTTTATTGTTTTTGGCGATACCATACGTTATTTCGTCTTTTTAATGAACTTTTAAACAAAAAGAGGTATTGAACAAGACAAATAGTTCTATAACAAGGAAAAATAATTCACCAAATAGTTAATATAAGCAGTTAAAATGTAAAATAACCCGCTTTGTTAGAAAAGAATCCATTAAGTGAAGTGAAATGCTCGATTAAAGCAACCCCCGCCAGCATGAAGACTGCTTTGTGCTTCTCCACTAAAGGTTTGTGATTTGGCTTTTTTTTAAACCTTTTGGAGATTATATTTTCATTTTATTAATTACCGCCATTACTTGTTTAGCGATACCATACGTTATTTTGTCTTGAAAAAGAAAAAAAAATGTATTAATTTGAATTTTTAGCATCTTAACTTCAAATTATGTTTTTCGCAATCACGAGCGTATGTGTGTATGAATGCGCGTATGTGTTTGCGTAGGCGTATGTGTGTGGGTGCGTGTTATGTATGCAGCGTTGTGTGTGTACGCGCGCGTGTGTGTAGGCGTTCGTGTGTGTGTGTGTGTAGGCATATGTGTTTGTGTCTGTGTGCAGGCATGAATGTGTGTGTTTGTGTCTGTGCGCTGGCATGAGTGTGTGTATGTGTGTGTAGGATAGGGACGCAACCTGGAGATTGTTTTCGCAAGAGGAGCAGCATTGTAAGTCCGGTCGACGCGAGGGTGGTGCTGGCAGAGGGAGGTGGTGGGAAAATAAAATGATAGGAATTCAAAACAGTCAAAGTGAGAACAATAAGCAATCGTGATTGCTCAAAAAAAAAAAAAAAAAAGACGTTAAACAAGACTGAAAGCTGCATTTAAAAGAAAGATCAATTACCAAACAATTGAATTCAGCCCATAAAATGTAAAATAATCCGTCATTTAAAAAAAAGAAGTCAGTAAATAAAGTGAAAAAGCTAGATTAAAATAGCCCACAAGCTGAAAAACATAAAAAAAACTTCATGAAAATAACCCGTCAAATAAAGAAACTGTAATAGGATTTATTGCCAAGTTGTAAAACACTCGAAAACGAAATAATTTAAAACATAGTATTTTGTAATCCAAGCAGTTTCCTTTGCGCACAGAGAAGATCCAAAGATAGCTATAAAATTTAAACGGCCCAATTCTCGTTAAACGAACATAGAAGATATCAAGCAAAATTAAGCTTGCCATTATTGTTCCTTAAAAACACAAAATACGTTGTTTCTATTGAAAATTTATCACTTGAAATCCTAATAAAAAATTTTGAAAAAAAAAATAAATAAATAAATACAACCGACTTCAACACCATCGATAATACTTTTAAACATAATTTTTGAAGTTGGCGCACAAACAAAAAGTAAAATCCAGTGTAACCATGCTTCGTTCGAATATTTTTTTCAGAAAATCATCCAAAGTTAGGAACGAAATATTTATATCGTTACTCAAATATGCAGTTATCAATGCATAATGTATGTGGTAGAGAAGAAACTTGGCCTGGTTAAATTTATAGTTGTAGTTGAGTTATGGCTGTGAATGATTTTATCTATCGTTTTTGCTCTAACTTCATAAATTATGTTTAAAAGTATTATGGCTGGTGTTTAGAGAATAAAATTATTTTTCAGTTTTTAGAGCAATTTTGAAGTCGGTTCTTTTTTTTCAGAATTTTTTATTTCATTCTTTTTAGTGTTAATGTATTTCAGAAATGTTAAGAATTAATCACATAACGAAACTTTACCTTATTTTTTTTCATAAAAATGCTCCATACTGAAAAAAACAACTAAAAACACGCCTTAAACTTTAAGCGATTGACACTAAAAATTTATCTTTGTTACTCTCTAGAATTCATTTGTGTGTTAATTTAATTATAACCATTTAAATATTACGTTTTCCTTAACTAATTTACATTTCACAGAATACAAGTTGATTGTGATGCAATCCTGTATTTCCTTAGTTAGCCCAGATCATCTTTTATTGGCGTAATTGATAACGATAAAAATACTAAACTATAGTCGAGGCAAACCTAACTTCGTAGCATTGTGAAAGATCTTAATCACTGTAATATCTCGCTTCCAAGTTTAGGTTTACCCCCACTATAGAGGAATGACACTGAAGAAACTTGATGCTTGCTTCAGAGAAGCCATCATTCAAAATTATCACTACAAATACTATTAATGTTACTGTTGTATGGCACCAAACTGTTATAACAATGGGTTTTATATTTAATCATTTAATAAGGAAATTGCATGAAATTTACTGTTTTTTGCCCATAACTTTTTTTTTAAAGAACAAGTATGGTCAAACAAAGTAATGGGACCTAAGTTGAGCCTCCCCTATCCATTAAAAAAAGAACCGTCAAAATCGGTTCACTAGGTGAGACGTTGTGAGTGGACAAAAAAAAAAGAAAAAACATACATAAGGTATGAACTGATAACCGCCTCCTTTTTGAAGTCGATAAAAAACACAGACAAAGCAACAATATCTATGCAAAAAGATGTGATATCTCTTCAAAAAAAAAAAAAAAACCTGTAGTAAAAATCCTCCCCCCCTCGCCAAGAAAACCTTTAACTTTTCCCTGCAAAAAAAGAAGGCATTCTCTTCTTAAACCCAAAAACCCTCAGTCTTAAAAAAGTTATGATATCTAGTTTTCCCGCCAAGTATCTGACAAACTACCATCCTCCCTGTTTTCCTTTTTCATCACAACTATTTTCTCTAGAACCTGCCCCCATCACGAACTCCTTACCAGTGAGGATAGATCCTTTAAAATGTTTTCAATGCTGTTTGGCGGGAAGCTTTGTTAACTAAGGTAGTTCCTTCGAGAGCAAAAAGCTACCCCTTAAAAAGGATTGAAAACAATTTAAAGGATCTATCCTAACTGGGGGTTTTGAGTTTAAGCAGAAGGCTTCTTTTTTTGTAGAGAAGAGTTAAAGGTTTTCTTGGCGGGGAAATTTTTAAAACTGGGTTGTTTTTGATGAGATAAACTATTTCCTAACGTAACTGAGCAGGTTTAGTTTTAAAGACTTAATTTCGAGTTTAGTTAAATTGGTGTTTAATTCAGGATTCGGTGGTTTGTCCGTTAGGTTAGGTTGTAGTTTTTAGGAGGCCCCAACTTCAAAAGGTTGTTAAAAATTAAGAGATGGTATATAATTAGTTAGGTATTTAAAATAATTCTTCGTATAGTAATTAAAATCAGTGTATATTTTAAACTTGAGTGTTTAGTTGATTTTTGTACTGGAATTGTAAAACAAATTTCATTTCTAAGTTTGGGTAGGAAATAGTATGTAAGTGTAATCAGTTATTTTTTACTTTTTAGTTCCTAGGTGTTTTTTGAAGGAGGTTTTTTTTTATTATTATTTAAAAGTAATATATTTAGTATAATTACTTTGTCATTCGTTACATTGACATTTAAAATTATCGGTTTAGCTGTGAAGATTTTTACATCAAGATTAAAATCAATAAATGCTTTCTAAAAAAGTCTCAGCATGAAAAGTGCATGCAAATGTTGCTCCAATCTTTATTCTTCATTTAAAGCGTTTCCTTCTTACCTAAGTAACTTACAAATCTTAACAATAAAAAATAACTCGTTGAAATTTATCTGCTTGTTGTCATTTATTATTACCCTCTGGTTTAGATTCATAATTAGTAACCATACATTTATTAGTAACCATAACCTATGTTGTTGTTGCCTTTTACCAGCTAGGCTGGCGGTTTGGGGTGCCGCTGCTTCACTTTTCCAACTGTACCGTAACTATACTGGTGTGAAATCCGACTTCCTCAGTGCACACATGCCATATGGACCCATTTATAAGGTAGGCAACCATGCACAGCACAACAACACATTCATAGAAAGAAAAGGCAAGGACAGAGAGAGAACATCCATGCCCTAGCTGGGATTTGAACCCGGGACCTCCCCATCGCAGTCATACTTCTTCGACCAGTAGACAAGGTGGCCGGCACCCATAACTTATAAAATCCATAATTAGTAACCCAACCCCCAGAATTTAGAATGAACTATCTTCTAAATCCAGCCGAAAGTGTGTACCCTTTTAAATTTAAATACCTGCGACGCAGAGGGGGGAGGGGGGAGCATTCCGGTATCCCGGTTGAACATTTCAGAAATCTGCAAAGCCTTCCTAATATTAATTGCTGTGAAAATATTACTTCTATCGTAGGATTCCAAAGGTACCAAGTGGCCCTCAGTAGTTGAAAAGGTTGAAAACCAGTTTTTATGTCTTTTATATCAACTGTGCAGCTTTCTTTCTGTAAGAAATACAAAATTCTGCCAACCGCTTTCGCCTTTCGTTGCAAATCGTTCGAAGCAAACATAAAAGAGACTTGATGTAAATTGTTCAAGTTATTAATGATAAACAGTTGACTATATATACGATAAATGAGATAGGATAATATTAGGGGGTATTGATGGAATTATGCAGATCCACTGGCATGTACAAAAGGCTTGTAAAATATTCTTTTAACTTGCTTCAACCGGTGTGAAGACACCTTAGGACTTACATACGTATGCCTCACTTTGCCAAATCGACTAACTCAATAAAACAAAAAGTAGCGAATAGTTATGAAGAAGATGGTGTTATACGTAGGAGTAAATAGGCCCTCGTGTTACAGTTTCTGCTGTCATATGATCAGAAATGTACTGAACCAAAACTTTAATATAAATCCACATGCTGAGCATTGATATAGCACTATTAAGGCGGAAAAAAGTTTTTTTTTAAAGTGGAATTAATCGATTAGGCAATTGAGGCATCCATATATGAGTTATATTTAGCAGAATAATCAAAAGAGGATAATGAAAAATGCATAAAATAATGTTTCGATTGCTATTACGAAGGACAAATTACGGAGTTTTCAAGTAGCAGAATTTTGTCATACCTGTATACAATGACTTAGATGTTCGGCCATGAGTTCTAAACTTTGCTGAGTAATTATTTCAGACAGTACCAGATTTTTCAGCCTCTCAGTAAAGAAGAAGTAACCGCAAAGGTAAGGACAATTCACCTGTTTTAAGAAAAGATAGCGTGTTTCTGTATTCATGGCTTTAAAGTAGGCCTTTAACATATTTCAGAAACAACATTTTAAAAATTTTTGACGAATTTCTATCCCCCTCCCCCCACACACAAGAGTTAAGGAGAAAAAATCACCTCTGTGACAGATGAGGGTTTGAAGAAAAATCGTGCAATTTCAGCGTTTTCAATTTCACCGAATAATCTTTCTTGAATCAACTTTAACTCGTGAGCGACAGCAAGAGGATCAAAATCCTTCATGTTTTGAAACGTTTGGAAACTTGTCACCGTGCTTTCTTCTTCGTCTTCCCCACTATCGATAGCCGTCTTCCCCACTTCTGCCAAACTGCAGCGAGGGCAGGGACTCGAAGGACTTGACCATAACCTCTGCCGCTCTGGGTATTCGTCTTCCATTTCTTGAAGAACTGTAACATGGAAGGAATTATACTTCTCAAATTTCTTATAACTTATTTGTCTTGCGTATAATAGGCTAAAGAGGTGTAATGAGATATATTGCGCTAGAAAAAGTTTATTTCATGAATTTTTATTCAGTTAATTTTATTATTTTTTATTTTATTTCTTTATTTGTTTTCAGTAGGGAATATCCAGTGGGGATTGTGGTCTAAAAGTCTGGAGAACTTTTGTGGCAAGTTCCCCCGTATTTGCGAACTGGATGGCTTGAAAAGGATAACTCTTAGAGAATATATTCCTAAACAAATTGTGAAAAACAATTTGGAACGAACTTCGACATGATATAGAATAAAAAACAAATTAAGTGTAATTTTGAAGCATCTCATCCAAAGAAAATAGAAGATACT
Organism: Uloborus diversus; assembly: GCF_026930045.1. NCBI lineage: Eukaryota > Metazoa > Arthropoda > Arachnida > Araneae > Uloboridae > Uloborus > Uloborus diversus. The sequence goes on along the minus strand of NW_026558571.1, from coordinate 50,564 downwards.
CACAACTAGGGTTATTTGGGGGGTTTGGGGCAAATAGAAAATGGCATATATGGGGGGAAAACTTGTGGTGATCTAGAAACGAAACTATAGGTAAATGAAAGGACTAGGCAACAGATGGAGAACATTCTAAGAGCTCTTCGAGTGTTAAAACAACTGAGTGAGCGTTATCATTGCTTGATAATGACACTAAAACTAGGAGTCTACGTACCAAATTTCAACTTTCTAGGACATACCGTTCTTGAGTTATGCGACATACATACGCACATACATACATACATACGTACATACGGACGTCACGAAAAAAAATCGTTGTAATTACCTTGGGGATGGTCAAAAGGGATATTTCGAGTGTCTATACGTTCTTAGGCACTTATCCACGTGTGGTTGAGTCGAAAAAAAAAACTCAACATTCAATCGGGGGTGAACAAAATGGAAATTAAGGCCGATTTTTGGGTGAATTTTTTTCGCGAATACGATACTTCCTTTTTTGTGAAAAGAGGTAAAAAAGTATAGAAAAGTTTAGAAATTTTACATTTTCTTCTTCACAAGATCTACAAACGCGAAGTAATTTGTTTCGACTAATTTTATTGTCGTTGGAGAGTTATTAAACATATTTAGATATGAACTTCACTTTCCTTGCTATTTTTGAAGTCCAATTTATGTGCTACCTTTTAAGCCATACTTACTTTACTCTGGTTTAAATACTTGAAACAACTAAGTTTTTCAGCCATTCCATCTTTTTGGAAGATTAAATTTTGATGTAAAGTATTTGTTATGTGTTTTTATGCCAATTGCGAGTATAATTCAATTTCTATTGGATTTTTCTTTTTAAATGGTTTTTTGGTTGCATTTGTAGATCGCATACGGCTCGTTAGCCGCAGGTTGAGTGTCGTTGTCATGGAACTTCTTTGGGGCCGTCTACAAATGATGTGACGCTTAGAGGGGGGAGGGTGTTCGTGAAATTGTGACGATTTGTGACAAGGGGATTGGTAACAAAAAGAGTGACATCATGCATTTTTGTAACACTATGCCTATGTAATATTGAGTGATATGTCATAAGAGTAGGGGGACGAGGTAAGGTGAAGTGTGACACTTTCTGATTCCCTTTGGCAGAAAGTGATGTCAGATCTGGTCAAGATGTCAAATATGATGAAAGAAGTGTGACATCACTTATGAACAGCACTTTCAGCCTCTAAGTTGAATGAGCCACGGTTTTTTTCCTACATCAACCTCATGGGGAAGAAAACCATTGTATTCATTAACTCCCAAGTTGTTCTTGAAGTGTCCTTAGTAAATACTAGAGAAAGATTGGGTGTCATTGCCTCAAGAGGTTGGTCTTTATTTTATTTGCATTCAAGACAACACAAGAAAGGTTTGTAACACAAAGAGAAGTATATAACATCCAGGGCATCGGTGGGAATCGAACCCACAACCTCCAGATTACGATGCGAAACTTCTACAACAGAACCATGGAGGCCCCATTTACTTCCTAGTATCTGGGGTGAATGGAGGGTCGCTGGAGCAAATGGAAACAGACTTTCATTCACTAACAAATCGATGTAATCAAATTTATCGTACTCAATAACTATCAGAGAGTATAGTAGTGCACAAAATTTTATTTCTAAGTTCATCCGAAGGAAAAGGGAAGATCTAAAGCTAAAACATTAAACTTTCGATTCTATTTACTCCAACTCCAATATGCGTTTTGCAAGTACAGAATTCAATATTCTACGACTATTTGTTTTTCAGTTTTGCGAAGTTCATATGTACCAGAGCATTTTTTAACATAGGGACTACGCGACACCAATGTCGCGTAGTGAAAAAATTCTGTCGCCTAAAAGATGCAAAATCAAACCACTGGGCGACATAGGAAAATCCAAGATTGGTTCACTCATTTTTGTAAACGGTTTTCAAATCATTGTAAAACCCTAGGAAGCCCCCCATCTTCTTTAAAACCGCTGACTCGTACTTGCCGAAGAAAGCTTTTATTCCTTGTGGAAAGGCCTTGCCCGTAGACGGGCCACCGGGTCACCTCGCACTAGGTGACAAATTAAACAATCGATTAGCACCCCACTTCATAAGCGCTTCCCTTGATGATAGCCGATAAGCTTTTCGCGCCTGTGTACAGGAACGCTGACTTGGGACAGCAAAAGTAGTTTGGTTTCAGGCCCTGGTTTAGTTTGCTTATCTTTTTCTCAAGATCCATGGCTTTCTCTGATCTGTCTGCTCCCCTGAGGGAAGCAGACTGCATCAGAGAAAGCCATGCAACACCAGAGGGAACCTTGGGAAAGTTTCATTCGTCAACAATGATGAGTTAGCCATTATAAACCTTTCTCGAAATCGTCCCACTCTCAATTGTAGGAATGGTTTTGAGGGAAGGCCATATCAAGGCCCTGAGCCATAATAAAGGGGCTCTCCGCAGCGGAGCCATTGTAGACAGCACCACATTTTTAGAAGGTGCCAGGGGCAGTGACTCCTACAGAAGGCTTGTGAGTCTCTGAGGTTGCACAACGCATATCTATTATTGGTGTCCATAGCAAACTTTTTCTTCCTTAAACTAGGCAAAAAATCTTTCAAAAAATCGAAATACAGAAGAAAAAAATTCAACGCGCTCCAAAAATGATAGGTAGGTTGTATCTCATCAAAAACAACCCTGTTGTAAAAATTTCCCCGCCAAGAAAACCTTTAACTTTTCCGCACAAAAAAAAAAAAAAAAAAAAAAAAAAAAAAAACCTGCATCCTAAACCCAAAAACAATCAGGCATAAAAAGTTATGATATCTAGTTTGCCCGCCAAGTATCTGTCAAACTATCATCCTCCCTCTTCTCCTTTTTCATCACAGCTACTTCCATTAGAACCTCCTCCCACCTTCAACTCCTTAGAAATATTGATAGATCTTTTAAATTGTTTATCTTGTTTGGCGGGAAGCTTTTTGCTCACCAAGCAACCACTTCACTTTGAAAAGCTTCCCACCAAACAAGATAAACAATTTAAAAGATCTATCCATATTTCTGAGGAGTTGAAGGTGGGAGGAGGTTCTAATGGAAGTAGCTGTGATGAAAAAGGAGAAGAGGGAGGATGATAGTTTGACAGATACTTGGCGGGCAAACTAGATATCATAACTTTTTATGCCTGAGGGTTTTTGGGTTTAGGATGCAGGTTTTTTTTTTGTGCGGAAAAGTTAAAGGTTTTCTTGGCGGGGAAATTTTTACAACAGGGTTGTTTTTGATGAGATATCACATCTTTTTGTATTGATATTATTACTTTGTCTGTATTTTTAGAATTGAGAACTTCAAGTCAGAAAATTTTCAATTGAAACAACGCTGTTTTGTGTTTTTAAGGAACAATAATGGCTAGCCTAATTTTACGTCAAGTTATTTTCTGAATATTAAGATTCTATGTTCATTTTGCGAGAAATGGGCGGTTTAAATTTTGTTGCAATCCTTGTATCCTCTCTGTTGCAAAAAAAACTTCTTGGATAATAAAATACTATATTTTAAATTATATTGTTTTCGAGTATTTTTCAACTTCGCAATAAATTCTATTACAGTTTCTTTATTTGACAGATTATTCAACATTTTCATGAAGTTTTCTTTAAATGTTTTACAGCTTGAGTGCTATTTTAATCTAGCTTTTCACTTTTTGTTTAATTACATTTTTTCTTAAATCGTGGATTATTTTACGTTTTATGGGATAATTTTAATTATTTGGTGATTTATCTTTTTTTTTTCTTGATAGAAGTCTTTGTCTTGTTTAATACCTAGTTTTGTTTAAAAGTTCATTTAAAAAACGAAATAACGCATGTAATCACCAAGCAAACAAAAAAAAAACTAAGCCATTAAATATTTTAAATTTGAATGTGTCAGAAGATCTATAAAACTTTACTCGATGTCAAATCGCTGATATCCCAAATTTGCCATTGCGAACGCGCATGTTGCGCGCGGACTAAGCTCATTAAAAGTCTTGCTTAAATTAATTGCAAAAAATTTTTCAGCTAACAAATTACTACAAAGCACGGATATCCATACACGTATTTCATATATTTTCAATTCATTATGTATTGTTTGTGAAAAATCTATTAATTTAGAAAATAAGCAAACCAATAAAAAAGTGCTATTTTTCGCTTTCAATTAAAAAGAAATATGTGCCGTATTCATATGCGTACAGTTTCATATAATTTGTCACGTAAAATATTGTAATGGTTTAACCCCAGTTTCGCGCCGGCATTTAAAATTTCTTCCCTCCATAAATATATCAAAACTGAAAAACAGAAAGAAAAGAAATTTTGTATCGGCGAAACTGGGGGGGGGGGGGGAGGACAGCATTCTAATATCATTCATTAATTTGTTTCTCTGCTTAAATATAAACAAACAACATAGAATCTGAAAACAGGAAGCCCAATGAGCTAAGTCTGCGCGCATGCGCAGTCGCTGTGGCAAATTTGATATCCGCGATTTAAAGTCTAGTTGCAACTGTTGGATATGTTTTAGTCTTGATTGAATTTCATTTCCTAAGACAACTTTGGAATAACTGTTAGCTCTGTTCTAACCTTGCAATTGCAGTCAGAGATTAACAAACCCTATGAGCTGAGAGTAATAAGTACATAAGAATTTAGGAAAAACTAGTGATTTTCAAACTTCAATTACTCCGGCCCATGATGTCCCAGGGGGTTGAATTTTTGTATATTTACTCAAATGCCCCCCTAGAATATGTATACAAAAAATCATTACAGTAGCCCCCCGGGGGGCTGTGATAGAACCATGGGAAGGTACGATTTCGGGGGTATAAACGAGGGGGGAAGGGGAGGGGGTCAAATGGCACAAAAGGCACATCAGTAGGGCACAAGGAATGTGTGTGCGAAATATCAGCTTGATTCCTTTTTTCGTCTGGGCTGTAGCCCTGTCAAAGAAAGCGAAAACTTTTTTGAACAGCGATTTTATAACTTTAATACCTCCTCCCCCTGATAGTCCAGGGGATTGTATTTTGGTTTACGGCGTCAGGGGCCACTAGAGATTGAGTGTACAAAAAATCAACTCCGGGGGTCTTCATGGGGCTGAGATACAGAGGGGTGAAAAACCCAAAAAACCGCAACTTGTTCTGTCGTGTAATCTTGGTCTTGGTCGCTTTTATTTTCTTTCGTCTTTGGCGGTGGATTTGTTTCTGTTGGCTGCTAACGTTTGGTTTCCTTGGCGGGGAGGGACGCTCCCGCGTCCCGTAAATTGCATTTTTTTTTTTAATGTGTTTTGCTTTTGCAATTTTGTGCCTTATACCTTATTTTGGTATCCCATCTAAATATTACGTTTAGACAAAAATAGCATCGAATAAATAATATATTGTCATTATGCACACTCCTTGTGTTTGCAGTAGTCCTGTGGTTTATCATAGGGTTATTGAGCAATCACGAATAGCATATTATCCTCATTTCAACAAAACTGATGCTGCTCTGGGTTTTTAGATTTCTGTGACGACAATTGTTTTTAATATTTATTTAGAGAGTGAAATTTTCTTCGTCATAGTTACAAATCTTCTGCGGTTTGATTTTATTATTTCAGGCATTAACTCAAGCAAACTTGATATTTAAAAAAAAGATTTTTTTTTTTGTGTGTGTGTGTGTAAAATTATGTTTTTTCATTAAAAAACGCCTATATCGATTAACTTAAACAGCAAAACGTCATCTAATCATCTTTAATATTTACAGATTACTAATACCCATCTTTAAGTTTGATAAGAAATTAATGTTACACGCTGTAAATAATCTTTATGCTTAGTGGTGGATATCGGCTATAAAAATCTTAATCTTTATTACCGGAACCTAATTACCATTTCTTTTTTTATGGATATGCCTCGTGCTACCTGTTGTAAAAAATTACCAGTACCACCACGGGTGCCAATTTCTTGACCATTTCCGTTCCATTTGAATAAACAAGAAACCCAACGAGTAGGGTCCTATCGCAATTCCTGATTGCGAATTATATAATTTTTCCACAATCACTAATTGCCACGAATTTGTCCGCTGTGTCCCGGAAACTCACAACTCTTAGGCAGGATTATGGATCACAACAAAATAAAATACTTTTAAGAAATTGAAATAAAAAAGAAAGAAAGAAACGAAGGATTTGAAAAGTGTTACCTACCCAAAGTGCCTTAAGTGCAGCGAAGCCTTGAAATATTCGGGTTTTTAACGCAAATAATTCCCACCATAGTTAAGTTAGAGAATTGAAAAAAATTGCATAGAGAGCAGAAAAATCTGCATTTTCCAACGGTAAAAACTGTTAACATGAGCGGGTAATTTTTCACCCCCATATTTGGGAATTTATGTGAGACGCTTTTTGGAGACTTCAGTTCATACTATCTAGAAGTGATTAAAATTTTTTGATTAATTACCTTTTATTATGCCTTTTGATTAATTACTTTATTAATTTTGATTAGCTAATTAATTTGAAGCTATTTATCATGCATTAATAACTGTAGTTTTAATTGAAATAGTACTAATTAATATAATTAACAGCTAAAGCTTCTTGGTCAGTATTCCCCCATTTTTAAAGTTCATTCCGTCTTGGACTCCCCGCCCCCTTAACAAAATTCTAGCTACTTGCTTGCGGCCCTGCTCATATGTTTTAGAAATATTAACAAAACTGCAGGGCCGAATTTAGCTCCATGCCACCCCAAGGCAGATTTGAAATTTGCCGCCCCCTCCCCCCTAAAAGAAGAAAAAAAATCTTTCACTCAAAAACACGAAAAAAAGGGTTCTATAAATTTAAACTGTCAAGTTTATTAAGAAATGATGACGTTTCACATTCAGGGGCGCCCCGATGGGATGTCACAGTGATCTCTCCAAAAATTCCGTGTTCCTCAAATTTTGCTGACGATTCGGCAAATTTGGAGATAATATTGCTACATAGAAATTGGTATAAAATTAAAGTTTTGCTAAACCCAAAAATTTTGTTCGACGCACCTCTGTTTATATTATTTAATTTTGTACATCGGGGGTTCATGACTGAAGTACTGCTCTTGGGCAGGTTATTAAACGATTCACATAAGACCAATTTCAATAATATTTACAATATGTATATTTATTTACAATTAACAATTAATAGAGCATGGTTTTTATTTTTTCATGGTAATATAGTTTCATAAAGCATGTTTTCTTTCATTCTTTGAGGTTTTAAAACATTTCCTTCTAATGACAACGCAAATGAAATACTGAAAAATGATATAGACATGAGTTAAACCTATAAGGGAAAATTTAATGATAGAAAATGGGGAAGTAAACAGAAAGTGAGATTTGTGTAGAATGCTAAGCATGTTAATATGTTTCACATAAGACAGCATATTTATTTTCGGAATTAATTAACAAACTTCTTTGTTGTTTCATTATTTGTCCTCGCTTGCTTAAAAAGACTTTTTGATTTTAGAGGAAAAAAAAACAGGGGAAAAAAAACGATGACTTTACGAATTAATTCTGTTTGTTTAAAAAAAAAAAGTTACGTTTTAGTGCTCTTGTGATCGCAACTGTGTTTTGATATCAAAACTCTAGCTTAGATATTTAACATCGACATAGCTGAATCTTTGATGAGCACTAAATTTTAATGTCTTGTGTAATAACCATTTTAGCAGTTGTCATTTTTTTTTATAACAACATCTTTACAATGATTTTTTTTTTCATCTACAAATCAACGATTTGAATAATTTCCTCTGTTATTACGTTCACTCACTTAGTATTTCATTAAACATTGTTACTGGATTACATTGCAAAGAGTCCAAAGTTTTCGCTTTTGAAAACTGTCCACTTGAAAAAAAATATATCACGTTAAAAAATTTAAAAAAAAAATAATTTTTAATTAGGTGTGTGAAAGTAATCATTATTAAATTTCAAGGAAATTGGTCTCTGTGGAAAATAAAAGAATGCAAATATTTTACTTTCAAGAATAAAAAAATAATTTTAAAAATGTGTGGTTAAAGCAAAATTTGCCGCCCCTGAAAATTTTGCCGCCCTAGGCAACTGCCTACTCTGCCTATCGGAAAATTGGGCCCTGCAAAACTGGCTTTATGCTGTGCGTGCTATGTAATTATTCTTCAAGCCCTTTTTAATATGGGACCCCCCTTCCTCTTGTTAATATTGCCAAAGATCGTCTAAAAACTGCGTTTTAAAAAAGAACTTGTAAAAGTTTCCAGGGGAGGGTCCCCCCTCTCATTTTCGCCAATATCGTTCAAGATCAGCATAAATTTTGTTTTACGCGCTTGAGTTTCAAAATGTTTCCGGGGAGAACTCCTCGCTCTCTAACATCATTGAAAGTCTTCAAGATCTACGTTTTTGGAGCTCAATTTCCAAAAATTGATGGTCCTCTTAAATCTGCTCATGAATCATGGATTGCAGTGGTGTCCACCTGTGCGAGGGTCATGGCGCAGATTGCGCCATTGAAGTTTTTAGGAGGTGTTTGTGTTTCGACGGGTATTTTTCTCATTGGGGGGGGGGGGCTCTTGCTTTTGGGTGGAGTCTTCACGATATTTAAGGGGATGCACCCTTGTTCTTAGGGGGGTGAGCACCCCTGTGGATTGCCTACATTTGTAATTTGTTAAAAATTTGGGAGTAGACCTCAGAACCTCTTCAACCCCTAACCTTACCAAAGATAGTCTAGAATGCGTTTTTAAGTCTATAAATTAGAAAAATTTCCTTGGGATGGGCTTTTTCATCTCTCCTTCCCTTAACATCATCAAAAATCATCTAAAACAGCCTTTTTAGAGCTACAATTTTATAATTTCAAACAATTTCCTGGGAAGCGCTCCAAACCTCTTTCGCCCTATCATTATAAAAGATAATTAGAATGCATCTTTAAGACTGCAAATAAACAAAAATTCTTGGTGCGGGCGCTTGAATCTCTTCTCCACGTAAAATCACGAAAAGATCGTATTAAACTGCGTTTTTGGCACTGCAATTGCAAAAAAAAAATCCGCCAGAGAACCCCGCGAACCTCTCTCTTCTGAACATTATTCGACATAATGTTTGCGTTTTTAAGGTTTCAATTTCGAAAAATGGGCGGGGGGGAGGGGGTCACATCCGAGCGCTTAATATTACGAAAGACAGTTAAATGCATTTCAAAGATTCCAAATCAGAAAAACTATCTTGGATGGGCCCTCAAATCTCTCCTCCCTCTAACATCATCAAAAAGAGCGTCTAAAACTGCATTCTTAGAGCTACAATTTCGGAAAATAGACAAGTGAGCGCCATCAAACCTCCTCCCCTAACATTACCAAAGATCGTCTAAAATGCGTTTTTAAGACTACGAATTCAAAAATTTTCTGGAGGAGGAACCCCCGGACCCCCTTTACTTCGGAGTTAATATTATACTTACGTTAGGTTCATATCGGCTTCCTCTTAAATCAGAAGTCCCATGGAGTCACCTCAGAACAAACAGTACTTACAGAAATACTACTTTGAGGCGACGAGATATGCATACGTTTGTTGAAAAAAGAGAAAAATTATAGGGAATGTTACAGCCTTTATAATAAAACTTGTGTCTCCTAGTAAAAATTCCTTAAAAAATGCTCTGATATGTACGTAAACCACGAAAGCAGGGCCTGATTACTAAATAGATCAACTGGACCGTGGGCCGAAGTCCCCCATATTTAGGAACCCCAAAATTTCTAAAATTACTTTAGTCAATGGCTAAAACTGTTTTAACCTAAAGTTAAAATTGTAAAGTTTGAATGCAATGGGCTCCAAAAAATATTTGGCATAGGAACTTCTGATATCTTGATCGGGCGCTGCATGAAAGAACTTGTCAAGAAGATTAAGAGGTGATCAAAACAGATGATTCTGTTGACTAAAAGTACATACAGACGACACGAAAAACCTAATAGAAAATGATTTAAAGGTGGTTAAAATGATCATTTAGGTTGAAATTTGAGAGGGAATATTTTAGTTGATGCGATATTTCCTTTACTTCGCACAAGGTTTTAAAAATAACTTAAACATTTCTTGGCTCTTGAAATTTATATCAGCTATAACATTTATCAATTGTATTAAGGTAAAAGTGGATAAAGTAAAAAATTACGTTCATTCATTTAAACGTTTCAAGATTCGTTCAAATATATGACATCTTTACCACTTCTTACTATATTCGTCATGATATAGTTTTGCAGTAAATCTTACTTTTGCTTGATATAGCTGCCGTTTTCAAAAACAGTGACGTAGCGCTATCAGGACCGTAATTGCTTGTGCTCTGTTTTCCACTTGATGTAGGAATAATAAATTCACAATCCTTGTATTTCCGCTTCCGTGCCGTTCTATCCCTGTTGAGAAAAATGCAATGATTGTCAAAACAAAAATAAGTGTTACGAAGACTTATTCCTTTTCAGGAGTAAGAAAATTAAGCGAAAAAATCAAGAATTTAATCTTATATTATTAAAAACTGAGCTTTTGTACCTATGTAACTATGTATATACTAGCAAAAATACCCGGCGTTGCCTGGTCAGTAATAATTGTGAAAAACAATCGCTACTTTCATTCGTTTTTCGTTTCAACTGAAAAACTCAAAATACCTCGCTTTGATGTGATTTAAAATCGAGCTTCTTTCTTATCCATAAAAGTGAAAGCAATAAGTATAAAGAACAACATCTACGCATATAAAAATTTGAAGAATTTTCAAACTATGAAATTTTACTTGTTTAAAAAGATTTATCAGTTTTTTTTTTTAATATAGTCTAAAACTTTTTCTATATGGCTTTTGAAATGCAGACGGTTTTAAATAGTGTAGCCGTCCGCAATCCCACTTTACTTGCCTTAGTTATTTTGGGAAAATTTAATTATTGTGGGGTCTTTGGTAGTAAAAAACAGCGCCAGTTTAAAAAAAACTGTATTACTTTATAATTGAATCGTTATAATTAACTATTGCTATGTTCTTATTTCTATGAAATTAATAGATATATTTAGTAACTGATTTCCAGTTATGTGTTTGATCCATAAACTCGTTTGAAAGTAATAAACTTAGAGAAATTTTGAAAAGACTCCCAGAATAGGAAAAAAAAGGCTTTTCGGTTCATATGTTAAAGCTCAATTGGTGAAAATTTCTTATGTTATTGAGAAAAATGGAAATCATATTTGAAATCAGTGCACCCAATAGAATAAAAATCACTCATTACCTTACAATCACTTTTTCATGACCCGAATTTTGCAGGCCTGTAAAATTTTAGGCAACAAACACTTTCTATTTTCTAACTGTTGCCAAAATAAAATTCTTTTTACTCAGTCCCAAAATCGATTATTGGCATAGATGAGGATAAAATCCTAAGAAAGCAATAAATTCCATGCTTGCTCCGAAGAAGCCTTGATTCAAAATTTTCGTTATGATTACTATTAATACTGCTGTTGTAATGCAATGAATTTTTGTAACAATGGGTTTTATATTTAATCCTTTAATGGGGAAATTACATGAATTTTACTGTTTTACATCATAACTTTTTTAAACTTAAGCTTTTAAGGAATAAATTATAGCCTACGCTGATTTCTGATAATGTAGCTATCTATGTTAAAAAAATGGTTAAAATCCGTCCAGTAGTTTTGAAGTTTACTCCGGACATACATACAGAAGTAGTCATTTATGTATATAGATGAGGGTAAAAATCCTAAGAAAGCAATAAACTTCATGCTTCCTTCAACGAAATCTTGATTCAAAATTTTCATTATGATTACTTTTAATATTGCTGTTGTTAGGCAACGAATTTTTGTAACAATGGGTTTTATATTTAATCATTTAATGGGGAAATTACATAACATTTACTGTTTTCCATCATAACTTTTTTAAAACTAAGTTTTTTAGGAATAAATTATAGCCTAAGTTGCTTCCTGATGATGTAGCTATCTGTGGTGAAAAAAATGGTTAAAATCGGTCCAGTAGTTTTAAAGTTTGCCTCGGACATACATACACACATACAGAAGTAGCCAGTTATGCATATAGATGAGGATACAATTCCTAAGAAAGCAATAAATTTCATGCTTGCTCCAGAGAAACCTTGATTCAAAATTTTCATAATGATTACTATTAATATTGTTGTTGTGAGGCAACGAATTTTTGTAACAATGGGTTTTATATTGAATCCTTTAATGGGAAAGTTACATAAAACTTACTGTTTTCCATCATAACTTTTTTAAACTAAGTTTTTTAGAAATAAATTATAGCCCATGTTGCTTGCTGATAATGTAGCAATCTGTGGTGAAAAAATGGTTAAAATCGGTCCAGTAGTTTTGAAGTTTACCTCGGACATACATACATACAGAAGTATCCATTTATGTATATAGATGAGGATACAAATCCGAAGAAAGCAATAAATGCCATGCTTGCTCCAGAGAAGCCTTGATTCAAATTTTTCATTATGGTTATAATTAATATTGCTGTTGTGAGGCAACAATTTTTTGTAACAATGGGTTTTATATTTAATCCTTTTATTGGGACATTTATTTATTCCTTAACACGTTAGAAACTGATGTTAGAGTAATACAAAAACATCAACTGGACATTTCTTTCATTTTTTACGTAGCCCGTGCAACGCCGGGCACGCAGCTAGTCTTATACAATTAAAAACTGAGCGTATGTACCTATGTATCTATGTCCAAGTTACTTCTCGCGAACGCCAATGAACTGACCATCGAACCAGGTATCGATGGATTCGTAATCTTCCCGTCTTTATGTTTGGCTATTTAACATAATCTTCTGATAATAATTATCTTATATTATTGAAAACTGAACGTATGTACCTATGTAACTATGCATGTATATATGTTCAAGTTACTTCTCCCGAACGCCAATACCAGGTATCGATGGATTCGTAATCTTCCCGTCTTTATGTTGGGCTATTTAACATAATCCTCCGATAATAATTAGTGGAGATATCAATTTAAAACTATTAATTACAATACTTAGATTTCGAAATAAAATCTCTATTTTTCGAAGGCTTTCCTCCATTCAAATCATTATTCTGTGCTTCATCTCAACTTTCCGTAACAATGCTTTTATTGAAATTTGTTAGGTGAAGAAAATCATTAAATGAAAGATATGTTGCCATTTTTTTCTCGAATATGAACAGATAAAATCTGGCTTTCGTCTTAAAGGTTTTTCCTGCAATCAGGGTATTAAAAACTTTACTTTTTGTTTATTTTTCCGCTCTCTGCCTCAAAATTCTACTGTGATTTTTTTTTTTTTTTTTTTGTTCAAACCTGATAGTGAACCACTATCGTTGAACACGCGTCACTTGACGTAACTTTTATTTTCGAGGTAGACCGTGCAAAGCCGAGTGACACAGCTAGTGTATACTAAGGACCCTATATATCTATATAGCGGCTATAGTGTATACTAGAAGTCGAGTTTGAAATTAAAAGGCCGTGGCTATAAGTCTTATCTCATTTATCATACGGGTAAGAAGTTAATTTTCTGGGCCACGACCATGAAAACCCCCGCAACATTGAATTTAACCTTTGTTCTTCATCACTTATTGAAGCGAATTGAAGAACTATTTTTACAGTTAATGTACTTTTTAATTAAAAAAAAACATCAGCAATTTGATATGCCTGGCTTTTCACGAGTTTTAACTGCAACCAGGGGTGCCCACCTGAAGGAAGGAGGGGGGGGGGGGTCATGGCACAGACTCTGCGCCATTGAATTTTTTAGGAAAGTGTTTTGAAGTATAGTTTGCTCATTTGGGGAGGGGGGGGGGGTCTTGCTTTTGGGGAGAGACTTCGCGATATTTAGGGGGGGGGGCACCCCTGACTGCAACATGTCATTCTTATAAAGAAAAAAAAATGCCTAAACCATCCGGGCTCGACCTTTTTTTTCCTCTGTGTCACATACCCTAAAATGGAGTAAATCGGAAGAGCTTTCAAGTTGAAAAACTCCAGCTGAAATAATTGCATATCTAATGAGATGCTGTTAGAACTTGACCACGGAGAGATGGCGGACGACTTTGAAGCGGGAACATCATTTGTAATACATTCGAACTCGCTTATAACGAGCCCTGATTTAACGAGAACCCGGATTTAGCAAGGAAATCAGAAAGACTGGGTTGGTACAATGTTTACTCTATGGAAGCATAACCACTTTTAACGAGAAAACTCCGCTAAAAGCGAGCAATATTTTTGTGCTTCGCAAAATTTCTATTGACTTCCAGCTCAGCTTGTTCTTTTATGGTAAGTTTGCTTTTAAGATTTCAAAGTCAACCAAAGTTAGTGATAAATCATAAATCCTGAGAACAAGCAATCATAGCACTTTTTTTTTTTCAATTCGTGGAGTAAAGAAACATTTTAAAATTATGTATGTAAATATGTGTGTATTCCTCAAAAACAATGACATAAGAAAGATACATTTAGAGAGTTCAAAGCTTTATTGGTGCTTTGCAGTGAACAAAAGAAGTAAAAAAAGCAACTATAACGAATTTTTATGATTTTTTCACATACTCGCTTTTTACGAGCATTCGGTTACAACGAACAAATATCGCAGTTCGTTTGCGCTCATTAAAAGCGAGTTCGACTGCAGGTAGAATCAGTTAGAAAGTGCCGAGTAGAAAAAGGCGCGTTCTCGCTGATCCTATTAGAAAATAATATGAAATAACCGGATAGAAATGATGTTTCCGCTTCAAGGTCATCCACCATCTCTTCGTGGTCAAGCTTTAGAAATTACTGGTAATAGTTACATCTAAGGAAATAATTATTAACTAGCAAAAATACCCGGCGTTGCCTGGTCAAAAATAATTGTAAGAAACAATCACTACTTTCATTCGTTTTTTTTTTAACTGAAAGAACTCAAAACACATTGCTTTGACGTGATTTTTAAAATCGAGCTTCTTCCTCACCCATAAAAGTGAAATAGCAATAATTATAAAGAGCAATATAGTATTCAGTTAGAAAAGAAAGCACGGCATTTGAGCATATAAAAATTGGAAGCATTTCCAAAATATGAACTAACAAAAACAAAGATCACTAAAAAAAACCGTGCACTTTATTTATTTAATTAAATAGTACACACACACAAAAAAAAAGTCTCTACTATGTTTCCCAAAGAGAGCAAAAAGTAGAGTTTCCAAATGTTTAAATAACTTTAAATTTATGTTTGCTCCGGAGATGCCATGATTCAAAATTTTCATCATGATTACTACTAATATTGCTGTTGTATGGCAACGAATTTTTCTAACAATGGGTTTTTTATTTAATCTTTTAATGAGGAAATAACAAGAAATTTACTGTTTCCCATCATAACTATTTTAAACTAAGTCTTTTAGGAATAAATTATAGCCTATGTTTCTTCACAAGAATATAGCTATCTATGGTGAAAAACAGCGGCGTACGCAGACAAATCAGTTCGGGGGGGGGGGGCTGAGCTCGAAAGTCTTTGAGCTGGGGGGGGGGGATACTTATGAACTGTAGCTAAGAAAAGTTCATGTATCGCTTTTCTGATATCAATACGAATGTAAGATTTCAAAAATACATCATAAAAAAAACTTGTTCTTTATTATAATTTTTATAATTAATTTTGAAAATTTCGGGGGGGGGGGCTGTAGCCCTATCAGCCCACCCCCTGGGTACGCCACTGGTGAAAAAATGGTTAAAATCGGTTCAGTAGTTTTGAAGTTTACCCCGGACAGCCGGACAGAAGTAGCCCTTTATGTATAAAGAAGAAGATTATTAAACGAATTAACTTTGATTCAGGAAAGATTATGATCGCTAGAAATTTGACAGTAAAATTTCATTTTCAAAGCAACTCTTTCCATACTTTTAGTAATCATTGAATAAGGGAGCTTAATGACATCAGTTTTGGACATGGTTGCAGTTGCAGCACCTTCTTTTCCGGGACAAATGAAACGTAAGCTACATGCAGCAGATCTTCTGAGAAAATGTACAGAAAATTCATCTCCATTTACTTTTATGGAGCAGCCAATATAATTTACGAAAGTTTAGATGGTTAAATATTTTACAAAAAATATCCAATTCTAATAATACAACAGTTTGGAAGTTTTTTAAATAAATCACCTACATCACTTGAGATGGGAAATCTTTTTGGTTCAGATTTAGTGTCTGAAGGCAAATCTGATCTTCACTTTTTTTTTTTTTGTTGTTGTTGTTTGTTTCCTGGTCTTTTTCTTAATATCTTTAGAATTATTTTTTCCATATTGTGCATTTTTCGATATTAGTTTTGGCAGGGGTAGACGAAAATCCTTGATTTGGTACGTTTCGTCCCAAATTTGCCCTTTCAAGTTCCTTGTTTTGTTGATTTTCCTCTTATAAAATAAAAGGCACTTAATTTACGATAAATAAAGACTAGCTAATAATGGAATCGTTTCCTTCAGTCAACAGTACTACTTTTGGCCACTGAAACTGATAGAATAAGAAAAAAATAAAAATGATAATATGGAGCCAGAGAAAACTTTTATTTTCCGAACAGTTATTTTATGTTTAATTTTTTTAACGTCCTATTTTGGAAATAGGTGTGGTCTTTATGACGTCACAAGTGATGTATTTGGTGCGCAACTCTATTGGCACACTGAATGTTTACGCTTTGCTGCCAACAGCGTTGCCAGTACATAAAAATAAAGAAGCGAATTAAATATTGTCCTCTACGCTAATAGCATCAGTGAATGGCATTTCATCACTTGTGATGTCAGGCGCAGAAGCGTAAAAAATAAAATTCAATCTGCGCACCGATGAAAAATAATTGGCCTGGGACCTTTATTACCTTGAAAACATAATATTTATTTATTTACCCAAGGCTACGGAATTTGAATCTTTCAGCTTCTGCTTTGCGACTTATGGGATAGCTGCAATAGTATCTTCCAGTCATTTTATTGTTAGAATCTTCCAACCAGAATGAGAACGAGGATTGTGTTTCACGTTTGTACCTGTCAGTTATCACTTCCAGCGAGTCCAACTTGTATGACAAGCGATTGTGCCTGCGAACGAGAAAGGCTATCTTATACAACTGTGAAATGGTAAATGCTTTCATATCAAAATTAGAAGCAGAAGCATACAGATTTTGGAAATTTTCGTTCATAATTCTTAGTGAATTTAATAGACAAAAAAACACATTCCAAAATGCTAACCGTGGCTCTCTAAGGAGTCCTCAAGTCTTTATTAGGGGTGCTGCGAAGTTTGCTATAACTTCACTAAGAATTAGATACATGATACCTATGGAACTTTTGCAATATTCCACAAAGTGAAATTTTTAAATTGATTCGAAAGTCTGTAATTAACGTTTAAAGAATAAGAAACCAAGGCTTCGAGCTGTTTTCTTTTGTCTGCTAGCTGCCATTTTAGAATCCTTTATTTTGTTTATTTATTTATTTATTTATTTTAGCGTTTTTGAAGGTGAAGCAGTAATCTCTGCCGGTGGTAGCGAAAAAAAAAAAAAAACAGAGGGGGAGGGGGGATCTGGTTGAATTTTTGTTTGGGGAAGTCATATAGTTTTATTCGTTTCCATTGTCAAAAAAGAAATCAAGTGAAGATTCCCCCCCCCCTCCCTTCCCACGAATGCGCCACTGACCTCCGCATTTGGCACTTTTTTTTATCACTTTCTTCTGATGCATTTCCATGCGTTTTTTTTTTTTTTTTAATCACAATTTCTGGTTTCATTTTTTGTTTCACATTTACAAATTTTCACATAAATTGTCTGTTGTATGGAAAAGATAAATCTTCGTGCTTTTTAAATTTAGTCACCAATAGAAAAGTCATACTTTTAAACCAAAGAATAAATTTGTTCAAAGCATCTGAGTCAATTTAAACTGCTGAAATTACTGCCTTAAAGAGAAAAACTCTCTATGGCTCTCTTTCTAAGACTCACTTAATTCATTTTATGCCAATGAAACGTAATATGAAGGGAAGTGTTTTGACTTTTGTAATGGCTTTTTTACACGATTTGGAATATCGTATCCTTCCGCCTTCCCTCACAGCTATGATATTTGATAAAGAATTTTTTTTTATGTTTAGTACTTTAGATTAGCAACGGTTGCCAAAAATTAATCAGTAGAATACTTTCAATCTTCGCTTACGACTGTATTAAAATGAAAAATGTCCTAGTTTTTGTCTATAAGTAGACAGAAACTTTATATGCGCTATTCCTCCAGCAAGAAAGTTAACAGGTGGAATTGAAAGGCAAAGAAATCGGAAGAGACACTTAACACAGTTGGTCGAATTTCTATCACAAGCAATGATAGTTCGTGATAAAACGTACAGTTTCGTAAATGAATTAATGGTCTATGTTTTGAAGTTTGAATTAAAATTTTTAAAATAATAAAAATTTAGTATTAATCTCTTTACTTTTCCAGAACTTAAAGTTGTTTTAAAGTCAGTAAGTCTAGCACAGAAAAGAAAAAATAGACTTCTAAAAGTTAAATGTGACAACTACAATGAAGTGGTTTCCTTCAGTCAAAAATACTACTTTTAGTCATTGAAATGGATAGAATGAGCAAAAAAAGTTACATGGATCCAGAAAATACTTTCGTTTTCCCAACAGTTTTTTTTAACTAATTTTTTAAATGTCCGATTTTTCAAACAAGGCGTGGTCTTTATGACGTCACAAATGATGCATTTTGGCGCATCTTTCTACCACGGTTCCACGTTATTATAATCAAGCAGCGAATTAAAATTGCGCTCTACGCTTGCTATCAACCATATCGTTGCCAATACACGTGAGTAAAGAAGCGAATTAAATATTTTGTTCTGTGAATGGCAACATTGAATGGCATTTCATCATTTGTGATATCACACGACAGAAGTGTTAAACAATGAAAGCGCAGAGATTTAAGTAATTTTTTTAAAATATTAAACTTAAATAAATTATTTAAAAAATGGTCAGATCCCATGTTTTTAAGCATGCTCTTTCAGAAAAAAATACTTTTAAAATTTTGGAAATGACCCCATTAATTTACCAAACATCGTGTTAAAAAAAAGCAAGAGTGAAATACCTTCGAAATAACTCAATCTCATCTAGATTCGGAAGTGACATGCTACTTTTCAGAAATGTTTTACGATAATCTGTAGGAAGAATACTGACCAATGTCCCAACTGACCTACTTCTTTTCAATACAGGAAGAGAAAACGGCGAGAAACTTAAAAGATGCCCGGAAAGCCTCGAATGTCTGTCAGTAAGTGCAGGATATTCTTTTTCAGAAACTTTTTTTGTCATTTTTCCATTCATTGGCAACGTGTCCTCAATTCTTTTCATAGTCTTGAGAGCCACTTTGTGTGTAGAAAAGTAATCAAATGTTCCTAGATTTGATTCCCCACTCTTTTCCTTTTGAACTTTTCTTGAGGGAATTTTTCTCAATTTACGAGTGTCAGATTTGGATTCACTACTCATTGTCAATTCAAAAATACATCCCTCCGGAATACCTTTCCCAAATCTCCGAACGATTTTGTGACTCTTTCCTTCTTCATCATCTTTTGTTTCTTTCTTTTCTTGTTCGTCATCTTCTGTATCTTTCTTTTCTTCTTCGTCCTTTTTTGTAGCTTTCTTTTCTGCTTCATAATTTTTTGTACCTGATTTGAATCGAAATTCAAGATTGAGCTGTCTTCTTTCCTTTTGGCCTGTTTTAGACGCTTCAGTTTCTTTTGGTATTTTTCCTACTAATTCCTCAGGCTTGGAGCAAACTTCAGCCAATGTCTTCGAATACCTTTCATAAGCAGAAAATACTGGTAAATCTGGAAATCCAGAGTTATTCAAGAACTTATGGGTAACTAAAGAATTCTGAATTTCTTTTTCTAATTCAGAAAATGACACCATCGTTTTTCTCACTGGAAGATCTGGAAAATCTTTAACAGTTATGTTTGACAATTTTTTCCACACTTCCCAAGTGGAACCGCTACCTGGGTAAGTCAACAGTTTAAAGAAAAAAGGATAAATGTTTTCACTAGGGATAAAAAGTTTCAGTTTTCTGTGTCCAACTTGCTTTAGTTCTATGCAGGAAATGGGCGCCATATTAACGAGGAATGAAGGATTTCTTTCGGTTGTTACAGTCTCTGGAAAATCGCCGATATTAGGGCGAAACACAATTAAGTAATTTTCCGTCAAACCTGTAATAAAATGTAAAAAAAAAAATGTTTTTTAATTGAAAAGACAATTTTATAAGCTTGGTTTGTGCTAGAGAGTACGAAATAAAATAAATATATGGTTTCTTGATTAAAACACTAAAAAGTTGCAGTTGATCTTAATATTTTTATATTTAGAGTAATTCTAAAGCAACAAGTAAAATTTAAATTAAAAACTTGCAGAAAAATAAATAGTCGGTATACAGCTTTTTACGAATAGCTTTTTACTAAACCTCCTCTATTTCTTCTGTACAATAAAAGAGAGTCAAATTTGAAAATTGTAAAATTTCCTAACAAAAAAAACCTTATAACTTTTTTTTAAGTTAATTTAAGTGATTGGAGCTTTCGACGCATTGTGAAAAAATTCATTTTGAGTATTTCTTCATGGGCTTTCTAACCGTATCAAACTCAGAATTAAAAAAAAAGGACGATCCATTTCACCCAAAAGAGCTATTTAGGGCGTAAGCAAAATTTAATGCGGCGATGTTTAGATCAATGCCTCCTTTACTAAGGGGTAATAAGGTGGCTTACTAGTAAAAGGTTGCATTTTGTATTAAGGGATTGTTCTTTCGATAGACTCGTCTTAGCTGGACGTTTGTCAATTCCATTCAATCCGTCTGCAGACTGTACTGAGTTATTTATTTATATATTTATTTATTTTTAATTCTAAATATCTGTGAGAAAAATATTACCTAACTGAGCTTTCCACAAATTTTCATGTCCACTTGTTTGCTAAAAAGACAAAAAAAAAAAATAAATGAATGGTTTTCAACATGGTATTAGTTTAAAAATCATAGAAACGTATTAATTAAATAAAATTTTTATTCGATTGAGCATAATTGCATTTCCTTATCATCGATAGCTTGAAAACCAGCGTACCTGTATAAAAGTGCTTTCTATGTTTATATCTTCATCAATTAAGTGATATGAAGATTTATTCTTCCACAAAAAAGATAGCAGTTTGGGACACTCCATTAAAGCATCATCAATGTTTTCAAACATTTGCATGAAATGCCAAAATTTCATTTATATTTCACTCAATGCAATTAAATTGGCTTAACTAGATTTTATCTTGTAGTTAGGATTTCATGGCAATACAGTTGACTCCCGCTACAACGCTATTCGACTTACGCGAAATGGCTATAACGCGAGTTTTTCCTGAGCGAGGAATTTTACAGCAAAAGCGAATTTCTCGCTCTCAATACGAAAATATTTGGAAAGGAACCGTGGTGCAAAGTTACGGCTTTGTTATTGACTACTAACAGGGGCGTGCACGGGGGGGGGGGGACTCCTGTTGGCCGGGTCCGAGCCTGAACGGGGCCCAATACTTTTAAAACTAGGGGTAAAATATAGGGGTAAGCAATATGGAGGAGGGCCCAGAAAGTTATTTGTGCCGGGCTTATTGGAATAATTGAAAACTAAAGTAATACTTAAATATTCCATTCTGATCCAAAAAAGTTATTTTCTCTTTTTTAGTGCATTATGAAAAGTTTTTTTTAAATGTTATTTAGACTGTAGAGGTTAACTTTCGAAAGACGGAAACAATAAACTTTTCCAATTTTTTTTAAAAGAAAAAGCTAATACAGAATTTTAGTTTAGACTTTTTCTTGAAAGCCTGCTCGTGAAACAAAAATTTCCTTTTTTCTTTACTTCAGGAAACTAGTGACAAGAGTAAGAAAAAGAGGGGGAGGTGTAAAATGTTACACGAAACAATTTATTGCTCATCACACTTCATATGTTTCAGAGTTTGCTTTGATTTCCCACTCTTTACAAGAGTTCTCTTCTTTAAACGAAGTTTAAGGGATTTCCGTTTCCTCGCTTTTGAGAGTAAATAATCTATCCGACAAATTTAGATCACATGTTAATCTGTTCCTTATGGAAGGTAAGCGAATTTCATTTTGCAACATTTGGGTTGGACTCTCAACTTATCCAAACATTGTCTAAAATGCGATTTTAAAGTATTCAGTTTCAAATAATTCCGGTTGGGAACATCTCCCACCCCCAATCTGTAGTCGAACAGTGCGAAAATGTTTTTAGGTAGGGGAGCGCTTTAATATCTTACCCCTTTTCTTGATATCACCAAAGGTAGTTTAGAAATACGTTTTTAGACTTCAATGTTCAAAAATTTCTAGACAGAGTGCTTAACCCTACCGTTTTCTCTAACGTAGCAAACACAACCAAAAAGTACATATTTAGGCATTTAATTCTGAAAACTTTCCAGGAGAAAACTCACACCTTCTCTTCTAAGATCTCAACATCTAGCTTAAAATTACGTTTTTAAAGCTTGGATACTTCAATATCAATTTGTGAAAACAGGATTTGAACCCTGACTGCATAGGCGGATTTAGGACTGAGTTCTTGGGGGGGCAGGATTTTTTTTTTTTTGGAGCAACATTTTTAATTGCCCTCCCCCCCCCCTTCCATGCTTTTATCTGTTTTCTGTGATGCATAAGACGATTCTTTACTTCTTTATGTGCCGTTTTCATTACTGTGTGTAATCATACTGTCCTTTTTGAATTGACCTTAAAAGAGAGGGAGCTGGTATTAAGAGAGTGACGCAGGGCTCCCTTTTAAGTGGGATATAGAATATCTCCAATTTTAGGGGGCCTGGGGGTCTCTGGAAGAAATTATATAAAATGGATATAAAATTCTGAATTTTGAAGTCTTATAAGGGTTAATTGGAAATAATAGGCAAATCATTTTTTTAAAAAAGTTTTACGCTTTAAAAGTGCTTTGTGATGCAAGTTAATATTTTAAAAGAAATGGTGCACAGGTTTAGAGAATAGGTATAAAGAGAGTAACATACTACCCATTTGAACAATTACTAATTTATACACTTGATAAGAAATAAAATTGAAGCACACTTTGCTTAGGAATTTCAAAGACTTGTCTAATTATTTTCAAGGTTTGGTTAGTTAGATTGGGTTTTTGGCTCAAGAGCCCTAGTAGGCTATACTGTGCCAATTCTTTTCAGGGATTTTAGAACCAATAATTTGCACTTTCCAGTCTCTGAAATTGAGTAGTAGATTATACAGTTGTACGGTATTGTTCAAACTTTGTAAGAAACGCCTATTTTAAGTTTAAAAGAAAAAATAAACTTTAATTTCTCATTGCAACTTTTTTTTTTAATTATAAGTAGTGCAGAAAACGAAAAGAAATAGGGGTAGTGTATCTTTTTTTTCCGGGCTAAATAGATTAACAATATGCAGTAAAAGTAAGATAAAAGCAATCAATACAAAAGAATTTCCAAAAATTCTGCATCCGGGATTAAATAAATAGCAAGATATGAAGCATGTGAGTCACAAAAAAATTTATTTCAAGTAATATGATACGTTACAAACGCGAGAACCATGATTTTTACATTTTTGATGCAAGATGTAGGTAGCAAGGAGCTGAATTTGACACATTTTGGCATTCCTCCCCCTACAATTTGTTAGAAATTTTAAAATTTAAGGTTTGTAGCCACACGTTTCCAAATATTCAAGGTTTTCAAGTACTTGAAAATGAAATTAGTTTTTCAACCACCAGTTTTCGAGTTCAGTTGGCTGATTTATTATGCGGCGAGATAAGTCATGATAAGTTTACTAGATTTTTAAATGGTAAAGCTTTTTAAGGAATGAATCACAATTTTTTTTTTGAGTTAGCTCTCCACTTCAAAGCAGGGGCCCTAAGCTATAGGCAAATCCGGCCTTGCATGTAATTCACTCTTACCTGCAGATTTTTGTATTTTAAGTTTAAAAGAAAAAATAAACTTTAATTTTTCATTGCAACTTTATTTTTAATTATAAGTAGTGCAGAAAACGAAAAGGAATAGGGGTAGTGTATCATTTTCTTTCCCGGGCTAAATAGATTAACAATATGCAGTAAAAGTAAGATAAAAGCAATCAATACGAAAGAATTTCCAAAATTTTGCATTCGGGATCAAATAAATAGCAAGATATGAAGCATGTGAGTCACAAAAAAATTTATTTCAAGTAATATGATACGTTACAAACGCGAGAACCATGATTTTTACATTTTTGATGCAAGATGTAGGTAGCAAGGAGCTGAATTTGACACATTTTGGCATTCCTCCCCCTACAATTTGTTAGAAATTTTAAAATTTAAGGTTTGTAGCCACACGTTTCCAAATATTCAAGGTTTTCAAGTACTTGAAAATGAAATTAGTTTTTCAACCACCAGTTTTCGAGTTCAGTTGGCTGATTTATTATGCGGCGAGATAAGTCATGATAAGTTTACTAGATTTTTAAATGGTAAAGCTTTTTAAGGAATGAATCACAATTTTTTTTTGAGTTAGCTCTCCACTTCAAAGCAGGGGCCCTAAGCTATAGGCAAATCCGGCCTTGCATGTAATTCACTCTTACCTGCAGATTTTTGTTTGATTTTTTGTAATTTTAACGAAAATTCGTCAGTTGTTACAATTAAAGGATTTTTACGATTTTACCAATCTGTGTAAGGTTTTTATCGGTTTTTATCATATTTCAGCAAATTTTTCCAAAACTTTTGATGACTGAATTACTCCGATTACAATAATGACAATAACTGTCTCATTTAGACTTAGATGATTATGACTTACCTTAATTTTTAAATAGTATTTAGAAAGTAAGGAAAATGGTATTTTCCCTAAGTAAAAAGATTCAATTAATCAGAACGTTCAGATAACTGAAACTTATTCAGTTTGCGATAGTATTTATTTTTCTTTCTCAAAAAAAAAAAAAAAAAAAAGACAAGCCGAAAATTTTCCAAGCGCATGAAGTACAGTTCTAACTATTAATTTCATATATACGAATTTTTTCCTTTAAAAAATAAAGGAAACACTGTTAGAAAAACATTTCATCAGGTAATAATGCGATCTTACAAGAATTGTGCAAAGCATTCGTGCCGGAAATATATCTCCCTCACTTTTTCTTTTATTCAGACGTTTTCCTTACAACGTATGATTCTGGAAAATCAGAAATTTAGTTTTGAACTGCTAGGGATTGAGAGTCCTATTTTTCCCCCTAAAAAATCAACCCATTATTTACAGTAATTTTACGTTCTGTTTGTTCAATGGTTGGACAATTTTCCCAGTTTTTTGTTTCATTGTTACATACATTCGTTGAGTATGGTGTTAACTTACATTTGATATTATTTTGCTGTACAAAAACCTTTTAGCTATGTACTTCTTTTGCAATAGCATACATTTCAAATCAGCCAATTTCATTTGAACGTGTGATACTAGAAGGTTCTTCAAAATCTTTCGTTTCTAACAGCATAAAACATCTAGTTTTTGAAATCACGCAAATTGAAAATAAGCATTCTGAAAAGAGAAAACAAATCGTAACGAGTAGATCATTCTATTAGCGCAAATTGGGGAGGGGGGAGGGAGGGTCCCAAACGTTAATTATTATAAGTGTTGCAGCTGAATGCATAGCTCGTTTAGCCTATATTTCCATTCATATACTTGCTCAAATGGCTTTCAGTCCAAAATAGTGAATTTAGACCAATTTTCAGTACCCCAGTGACAGCTGTACTATTTGTATTTAATGTTCGGTTTTTTTCCTTTTTTTTTCTCCCTTCAGAAAAGAACATTTGCTAGTCTCTTCATTATCATTGAACTATTCAAAAAAAAAAAAAAAAATCATGATTTTTTTTTTTTTAATAAGATTTTGGAAGATAAGTTGCTACTATATGAACTCCTCTCAAAACTGGGGGCATTGCACCCTTTGCCCCCCCCCCCTATAAATCGACCCATGCTCTTCTAAACTATAAACAAAAACAAAAAAATAATGATTTTTTTTTTTAATTTTTGGAAGATGTGTTGTTACTACATAAAGTCCTCCCAAAACTGGGGGGGCATTGCCCCCCTCTGACCCCCCATAAATCCGCCCATGCCTGACTGTCCTTGATCTCCCAAAGAGATCAAATACAGTGAAACCTCCCTTAACGGACACTCCCGAATAACGGACACCTCTAATTAACGGACATTTTTGCAAGTCCCAGTCCCTCAATATAGGCCATTCCATGTAATTCACTCTGAATAACGGACACTCCGAATAACGGACAGTTATTTCACAAAAAAATTTGCCTTGCAATCGTAGAACTTCCGTTTTTTTTCTCCTTTTCACAGAATATCTTAGTAACTGCTTGCCTTACAAAGATTTTCATCCTCCACAACTGATATTCCCCCTCCTCCCCCCATCATTTACTTATCACTGTTTCTTGGAATTAAAAGGGTAACTATTCAAAAGTTAAGATAGAAACGAGGAAACTGGGCGCATTTTCTAACTGGGGCTCTCAGGAGATGCAATTGAGTAGACGGAGGGAGTATTACCAAGGAAGTATTACCTTTTCCCCAAGCATATTTGATTTTTAAAATATGTAATTTTCAAGCAATAAATAAAAAACACGCCAAGGGAGAAGAGTTGCCAAAGACAGGGGAAACCCAATAACATAATGCTTTTCTTTGTTTGTGTCTTGAGAACTAATTGACAGATATCGATGGATTTTCTTTTTTTTTTTTTATTATCCTTTCAATTTTTCAATTAAAATAGCTGCTCGGTTAAAATTTCAGATATTTTACTTTGCATCCAGCAAAAAGCACAACTGTAATTTACATTTGGATTGATTGGTAGTTCATTTATAAAATGCTTCTTAGTCTGGTTTTATGCACTGTAAAAACAATTCGGAAACGTTTCTGAGTATATCGTGCAGCTGCGGTTCATGAAATTTTCAAAAACGTTTCTGAGTATTTCGGAGTTCTCTTTCTGTAATGTCCGGAAACGTGTCTGAGTATTTCGGAATCCTCTTTCTGTAATGTCCAGAAACGTGTCTAAGTATTTCGGAATCCTCTTTCTATAATTTCCAGAAATGTTTCTGAGTATTTTGGAATCCTCTTTCTGTAATTTTCAGAAACGTTTCTGAGTATTTCGGAATCCTCTTTCCGTAATTTCCAGAAATGTTTCTGAGTATTCTGTGCAGCTGTGGTTCATGAAAGTTTCGAAAACGTTTCCGAGTATTTCGGAATTCTCCAAACAATTTTCAAAAACGTTTCTGAGAATTTCGGAATCCTTTTTCTGTGATTTTTTCTAAAAAATAATTCTTTACTATAGTATTGCATGCCATATCAGTTTCAATTCTTTCATATCTAAGAGCAATGAAACAAGCAATTTTAGAATCATTCGTGGATTTTTTTTTCTTCTGAATTTCTAATGACAAATAGCATGGTTAACAGCATAACATATGCACAGTTATAAATTTTTGAAAACTTATGAAATAATATAGTAGTTTCATTCATAATCACAAAATCGTCGGGGGAGGGAAGGGGAGTACTTTCTCAAAAGTGGGATTGTTTGTTAAACAATATTAAACTTCAGTTTTTCTCTCCATATTTTCAAGACAAAATTATCAACATATTGTATTTTTAATGCAGAACTTAAAAACATATCTTGTATCAAACTTGATAGCTTTTATTTTTGGATAAAATTTAACAGAACTTACCTACACTTTGCTTTCCGAAATTCGTTCACGTCAAGTCAATTTCTTTCACGAACAAAGTGTACCGAAAAGTACCAACAGAGAAATTGATGAATTTAAATATGACACCAAAGTCCCCCTGCAGGAAACATTCGGGTTTATTCTTCTGTTCTTGCCCTTTTCCAGTTTATCACAAATATAGATACTTAATCAAAGGTTACTGATTTTATTTTTAGAGTGTGCTCAAAATGCATTATATATTTTATTTATTAAAACATTAAACTCTATTACATGATTATTCCATTTCATATATACGAGAGTCCCCCCCCCCACACCATAAGAGTGATGGTGCACCCATAAAATGATATAAAGCGCCCCCCCCCTTAAAAAAAGCAACCCCTTGAAAATGTCAATGGCACAGACAGCGTGGTGAACGCCCCTCGTCTTCTCCCCATATGTGCATTGCATATTAATAACATAGTATTTAAAAAATGATCACTTTTAAAACGATGACATGAAATAATATTACTTTTTATTTCGGCATGAAAATGCAGCTGTTCCATTTTTGCCCCTGACTCATTCCTCCTGACTGCCCTACATTAAACTAGTATATCCACGAAGGAAATGTTATTTTCGGAACAACTAATGTCAAGGAATTTTTTTTTATTGTTAACCACATTTAACAAAATGAATAAGCAGATGAATTAGTTGCATAACTATGTTCTTACTAATAGATAACATGGTCATTTTCTAATGGTATAAATATTTTTAAATGAATGAATAAATTATAATAAAAAAAGATAAATAATACTTGCACATTTTTTGTGAAGCATATTACAATACTAGAAAATATTTGCATTACCATATTTTTAATGAATTAAACAATTGATTTTTTTTTTCTTTTTGAACCAAAATGTATGTACATCCAAGTATTTCGAAATAACTTTTTTGTGATTGCTTCTCAAACATAAATCTTATTTCTTTTGCGTAATTAATCAGTTTCAGTTGGTTACAACAAATAGTACACCGCGCACATAGGTATGTAGGATAACTTTAAATTAATTCGATAAACCCAAAAACAGTTACAATTGGAGCCTCATCAAATGCAAATCAACAAAAATATAAATGTATATAACAACATGTTTTAAAATATTCATTAATACTTACAAGTGAACATGAGCGGAAAAAAATCTAAGTACCTCCATTACAACTGAATAAGTAATCCAAAGGGTTTCGTTTCATTAAGTATAAACACGGGTGTTGAAACTATTCACGCTTGAACACACAATATATATCTAATTATGGTCGCATTGGAAATTATAAAGAAGCAAATGGTTATTAACTGACTTAAAAGCTGCGTACGTCGTCTAAAAAATCAAGGGCAGTCCAAAATGCAAAGGCGTAAAATTAGTTTCGACACATTTTACTACTCTCTAGACATGAAATAACAAGCAATCCAATGCTAAACAGTTGCTGACTGCAGCAACCATAGATAAGAAAAAAAGTACGTTCTCGTTATTTCCGACTCATTGGCGCCCGTATTGGAAGGATGAAATAGGCTTCGAAGCGTTGCGTCATTACTTCCGCCTCTATATTTCTTGAAATAATAAAAAGCTTTCTGAATATTGAGGAGTTCGCTATTGGATGAAGAATTCCTACTATTTCGGAAACGTTTCCGATATATCCAGAAACGTTTCCGAATTTTGTTACAGTGTGTAGACCCGGATTTCTCATTTTTTGTTGACAATACTTTGAAACGTGAAATATGGCAATAATATTAATGCTGCATTAATTTTAGCCGTAGAAACTACGTATAATAGAGAAACTCATAATTATCACAAATCATGTAACACAAATTGACATAGAAAAACTTATAAATTTAGTGTATTAAGTGTGGAAACATACAACAAAAAATGCTTATCATTATTATTTTCAAAACATGCTACTATATATGTATTTTTTTTAAATCGAGGTTAAACATTAAAACTCTATTCAGTTTGGTCTGCGCTAGTTCCATATTAGCTACCAGTTTGTTTGGCACTCTTGGCTTCCTTAAGAGGTTTTCCATCTCCAGCTCAGTCACTTTCCTATGCCGGGCTGTTGAGTGCTAATAAGCACGAAACTGCAGTCCTCGGCTGGAAATGACTGAGCTGGCGGTGTATTTCATGTATTAAAACTCTATTTTCATTAATTTATTTAATTTGCGGAAAAATTGAAAAAAATATTGAAAATATTCTGCTGAAATATCAAGCACAAAGATAGAGTTCTTTACGGAAATTAATATCTTCTCTAATTGAAAATGATTTGTATTAAATTGATATTTACTTTACTTCATGTTTTATGCAAATAAAATAAAAAAAAAAAAGGCTCCATAAATAATGAACATAAGCACTTACTGCTAGAAACATCTGCCGTAGGGAAAGAGATTATATAAACAACATGGGGCAAGCATTTAGAAGTTCTGTCTACGAGCATAAAAAAAAAGAGGGTATCATTTCGGATCCAAAAGCTGATATAAGCGATTTTCATTTATTTTTTTTTATTGCATCAAGCGCTTTTTTTCCTCGAGTTTCATCGGTTTTATTCAAAGATTGCTAAACAATTATTTTAAAATATTTTCTACGAACACTTTTGTGTTATAAAGTTCTTGATACTTTTTAATTATTAATTTCTTCAAAATCATATTTTATTTTGCTATTAAAATATTTCATGTAGTTTTGTAATATTGTTTACCCATTCCAAAATATTAATTTTTACTAATGGGTAGAGCAATATTTCATTGAAAATGATAAGTGTACGAACACTTTTGGGAGCAACTGTATAAATTATAACATTGAATAAAACATTACATGTAGAGTGGAAGAAGAAAAAATATCAATACCTATTGGGGAATGGGTACATATTTGTTTAAGAAAGTAAAAATGCACAGTGAAAAAAAATTTGAGCTATTAAACTAAAAAATACACTTTGTTTTACAGAGTTATTTTTTTGAAACTCATAAAGAAGAATGAAAACACATAACCATGCAATATATTCAACGTTGAAATTAAAAGCTTTGAAGTTCTATGCCTTTTATAAAAGCGCTGTATTTATCATCTGCGTTAGTTTAGCTACGGTGGAATTTTTTTTGTAAGTTTAAATTTGTACAAAGTCTGTGGTCATGTTTGACATTTTTTTAACGAAATAAAGGAAGTACGTTTTTGGAAACTAATGTCAATAAACCAACATTTCCTTTTGCAAATAAAAAAACAACGCTGACGTGGAGATGCGTCACGCATAGTTAGTTCAAAAAACACACAGAGTTCTAAACCTAATCGAACGGTTCGTTTTCAATTTTAATGTGTTTTAAACACAACTATAAACACAACGCTGAACAAAAATGTAACAATAAATAAAAGAAAAAGCACATTGCACATACAAATTTTAATAAATACTAACCTTTTCTTATGAATCCTTTAGGATAATTTAACGAGCAAGTACAAGACTGAAACGAAAACTCCCAGAATGCACTGCAATATGACGAAATCGGGACGAAATAATTTCGTCAAAAAGTTGAGATTTCTGGTTTTGTCAAATATCACGTGATTTGGTGACGAAAGGATCGTCGAAAATAACGAAATAGTGCTCGAGGATTGCCAAATCGTTAAAATTGAGCGTTTCATTTTTGACAGTGCATGCATTATTTACTTATTATACTTTTTGAACAGGAAACAAGACAAAGAAGTAATTTTGCGAATAATTAAATCAAGCCATTAAAAGTAAAAAAATCCGATAAATGAAAAACCCGATTAAAGTAATTCTCCAAATAGACTTTAAATGATCCTTTAATGTGTAAAATTATTTGCTAAATGAAATATCGAGTTATAAATAAATACAAACGTTCCATTAAACTAGAAATTAGAAAAGACGGAGCAAACATGACGACGATGAAAGCATATTTTTAAAAAATTCTTACATGTCTAACATTTTACAAGGTACTTGAATTTCTTTTTGTCCTAGATGTACCGTGTTTTTAAATTATGTTATTTTTCTGCTACAGAAATTTCGTTTTAACGTTTCCGTTAAAAAGATTGGATCGCTAATCGGTCGGAGTTCGCTTCGCTCGCTTATTGGGTGGATTGCTGAAGCGCGGTCGCTTGGTGAGTTTGACGATGCACAATAGAGTTGCGGAACTATTTTACATTTGTAAGATCATATTTGATGTATTTTTTGTTTATTTGGCGAAACATTTCAAATTGCAGAAAAATACCGCTTTACTCACTGTAGCGTGGTTGCTAGGTGCGTTAAGCGATGAACTACAGTTGGAGAATTATTTCAAGTTTTAAAGCAACAGTAAATCTAAATTAATATTTTCATGAGTAGTTTTAAATTCCAAAGAAACTTTTATAGTTTTTTTTTTTTTTTTTTTTGAAAGGTGTATACGCATTTTAGTTAAAGAAAAATGATCATTTCGCATCAGTGGGAGGGGGGTGGGGAGTGGATTTTTTTTTTTTTTTTAATTCAACGGACTTTCTTTAGATTCTTAACACGGGCATCGCCGTGCGGGTACTGTTAGTTAAAAATATATAAGAATGATGATCAGATTGCGCAGCTTAAATCATCATCTTCAATTTATATTCTACTAGGAGACCCGCACGGCTCTGCTCGTGCTATAAAAAACTAAATAAAAAAAACTCTTAGAGCAAGTGTAAATTTCTCTTTCCACTAAGAAATAAAAAGAAAGATCCTGTTTCGCTAGTTAAAATGTGCACATATAATTTTGTCTGAGCTCCAAACATAGTCCATAAAGTAATTTTAAGAAAAATCCTGATATAAAGTTTACCCCTGTCCGTCAAAATTCTCTCGAAAGAATTTTTTTTTTTTTCATTAATTTATTGGAATGATTTTGTAAACTATATCACTCATTATATCTCATTCATTATGCGTTGGGGGCCTTCGTGGCTTTGTGGTAGAAACTTCGCTTCCAATGCCGGTAAACGTGGGTCCGATAACCTCGGATGCTCTGAGTGGTGTATTTCCTTTCTTTACGCTGAAAATCGGCGAGCAAGTTTGCAATTGCGGCAAGTTTTAGTCGTCAAATAACAATTTCCAAAACATGTGCCCACTCCAATTATACAGTAACTTGCTAAGTTTAAATCCGGGATCAAAGAAAGTAAAAAATAGTTTTCAAAATGAATTGAAGAACACGGGGCAATCCAATTTCCATGAAGAACTGTTATGGAACTTGTTATCCGTTGAGATCTGAATCTTGTCCGTGACACCGTCTATCCAGAGCCTCTCATTTTGATCGAACTTGGCTACTTTTCACATTGATATTTTGTTTGGATATCATTAAGTTTTGAAAGCTAAATCATAGTAATGTTCTTCTTTACAATTAAATGTAAAAGCGCGTACAAATACAACTTACATCCCCTCCTGCTTTTTCGATGGACTGGTTTCTTTTCATTAGTAATTTCGAAAATATTTCCATAACTGGGGGTTTGGCGCTATCGTCAATTATGGACTATAATCGTTTGCTTCTGTCATTATCAGCAAGGCCATGGCCGAAATATATTAGTTCTTGGTCTTTGGCGTCCACAAATTTGGCGATAATAGGGAAAATTGCTAAGTTTCCTAGTTTTCAAACTCTTCCCACAATTTCTACATTGTTCAGGGGAATTATCATAACGTAGATCGTAAAATGTGCAGAATTGGCGAAAACATTTCCCCACTGCTTAATAATTCCGTGGCGCCAAGTTTGTGGACCTTTAAAAAATTAAAATGAAGCGAAGCTAAAAGACGTAACCATGGTAGTGCAAAACAAAACATTAGCAATTTTAATGGAGATTAGATTTATTCGAAGTTTATTTTTAACGGCTTGTAACTTTTTTTCCTTTGGAGATAGAAGGTTATTTTTTCGACCATAGGTCGAGATATTTCTGGAGTAAAAAATGCCGCATTTTCCAACGGTGTCCAAAAAAAAAAAAAAAAAAACTGTGGGACAATTAATTCACTTTTTATTGATAAATTTAATGAAGAAAGTATTGCCAAAATTTCAGCTAAGCCTAAAAAAGTTCGAGCTAAAAACGCAAATTACTCCCGTCGTAATGCAGTTAGAGCACTGAAACAAATTGCTTAGAATGCGAAAAATTCTACCCTTTTCAACGATATAAAATACTAATACGTGCAAGTAATTTTTCACCCCTTTAATAGCCAATAATAGGCAATTTGCGTGAAATTTGGGCCTAAATTGGAATTAAAAAAAGAACTATTTATCGGATTTTTTCGAACTATAGCCTATGTTACTCAGTAAGAAAGCACCTTTCATATAGTGAAAGAATTTTTCAAATAGGTGCAGGGGTTCCGGAGATTACCTCGAACATATAAACACACAAAAATCCGCCCTCTCTCTTTATAATATTAGTAATAAAGATAAATGTAACCTATTGTATCTATTCTATTATATATATATATAAATGGAGTTTGGTAAATTTGTTCCCTAAGATCTCAGAAACTACCCGGCAGATTTGGCTGAAACTTTCATCGTTTGTTCTTTTTGGTACTGGGGAGGTTTGTAGACCAGTTCGAAAAAAATCCGATTGATAGTTCCTTTTTTATTCTAATTTGTCCAAAATTTCGCATAAATGCCCCAATATGACGGTGAAAAAATACTTGCACATAGTAAAATTATGTGTCCATCGAAAGCGCTTATTTTTCTGCTTAAGATGGCATCTGTTAAAAAGTTCTAAGCTGTATGAAAAACGAGTTATGGGCTTTTTTTTTTTTTTTAATGTTCGAAGGCTTTCTCCAACCCAATTCATTATTTAGTGTATCATCTCAACTCCCAGTTCATAGAATTGTTGAATGTTTTGTGTTTCGTCTGACTGTTTAAGGCTTTTCTCAAGTCAAATCTTAAAGTAACTTTTTCCCCCCCCCCCCAAGATTGGCTAATAATAACTAGATTTGGTTGATTATTTTCCATTTAAACGGAACTTTAGTGTAATTAATGTTTTTTTTTTTTAAAATTATTTGTGCTGACTGAATTTTTTAATCATTATCCAATCTAACAGCAGAAATATCGCCAGAATTTTTTCAGAAAGAGGTAGAATTACGGTAACCGGGTCGCAACGATAAATATTTCATTCTAGCAACCCGCTACCTTACCTTGGCGACGGAGTAATTTCGGCAACCCTACACCAAAGCTTATTCGCTATTCATTTGGCCAATCAACCATTTCAGAGTTCACAACACAAAATTGTAATTTACTTGTCTACTAAATATTTTTAGTTTAATTCCACAGAACAATATTTTTGCTTTCCTCAAAGGAGATTTTTTTCTGAAAACTGGCAACACATACAGTGGCTCCCAAAAGTCTTCGTACACCTACGACTTTCAACGAAATAGGCCCCAATCAATTGGTTAGAATTAATATTTCGGAATAGGTATTTAATTATAAGATCTATGATCAATTTTTAACAAAACTGCATGAAAAGTTTTTAAAGAATATTAAGACTTAATTTTTTTAAAATCAAAAACCAAATAGTTCCGGAAATTTTATCTCACAAAAGTCTTCGTACACTTTATAAAATGTCTATATATTATTGAATAATCTAACTTTTGATTAAGTTATTAATTAGTAGAATATCATACAGTATTCATAACACCTTTTAAACGTCTGGGAATAGATTTCATTCTTTTTCTTTCTTTTTTTTGCGTAATTTCTGAGTAAGTGTTCTACCACACTTCGAGTCTTACTGTTTCTAACTCTATTTTCGTTTTGAAGCCCTATTTTCGTAATCTAGCCTCCAGATATCTCTAAATACGTTACATTAAGTTAAAATCTGGAGATTTAGGGGGTATTTTCTAAACTTTAAGACAATTTTCGTGGCACTAGACGCAAATGTTGAAAACCGTGTGCTTCTTATCGTTATCTTGATAAAAAAACAAAGTTGTTTCCAATAACCAAATTTTTGGCTAAGAGCTCAAAATTGGTTTTTAAAATATTTAAAGGGACAGCATGATTCATTATTTCATCAAAAAATTACAAACTACCAAGTCCTGATGCTGATATGCACCCTCAAACTAGAACACCTCCACCATCCTGACTAACTGATCCAAATAAGTTCTTAAGATTAAGTGCCTAATTTTTTCTTCTACTTACAGTTATACGACAATTTAACCAAAAATGTTGAATAAATTTTTATCTGTAAGTAAGACGTGATTCTAAAACGTTTTTAGCTTATTTATAATTGATTTTGCGACGAAACGTGTAAGCTTTCTGTTTTTCGCACGACCAAGAAAATTTCTGCGGGAAGAGGTCCCATTTAATCCAGCTAATCAGAGAACTTGGCGAACAATTTTAGGTGAAAATTAAATGTAATATGTTTCATTTAACTCTGCAGAAACGCTTACAGCACTCAAATGTGTATTTTTCTTAAATTTTTTAACTTTAAATCTCCGATTACGTTCTGTCAACTTTGCCGGTTGACCTTTTCTTACGTTGTTTTCGGTCCGATTCCTTTCTTTAAAGCATTTTATCAAGCACTTTACTATACAAACAAATAAATTAACTAATTTAGAGACATTTCAAACCAATTTACCACTACTGTGGGAAAAAAATTCAAATTTTGAATGGTGTTTGCGGTTTTTTACGAATACCAGCCATTTTACACTGATAAGCACAATATTAAGGAATAAATAAACAAAAAATTATATCTCAATGACTTAAAAAGGTCAACACAATGCAAAAATGTTATTAAAACGGCATATGATAATTTTAATCATGAATTTATTCGAAAATATTTGAGTGTACGATGACTTTTGTGGCGTGTTATTTCTCTGTATCTTCGTTTTCTGACCCATTTCAAGAAGAAGATCCGTCAATATTTTGAAGAAAACCAATAGGTTGTATGTAGAATGATATAGGAATGATGTGAAAAAATATTGGACTTCATATTCGAATTCAGTTTCGAGTTATTTTGGTTTCAGTAAAAAATTTCAAAGTGTACGAACACTTTTGGGAGCCACTGTATTGTGTTTCTTCAATTTTTAGATCTTAGGAACATTTTATAAAATTTTACATCGCGGAATGTTTGTTACTTTTAAGTATTTTAAGTTACAGATTTAAAAACTAGTTAGGAACTACTTTGATATACCCCCCCCCCCAAATCGGAAATTTGGCGACTTTTCTTTCTCGCCAAGCAAAATTCCTGTTTTATGGCTCAAAATTCCCTGAAACTTTTCAGTAGGCATATTGAAAGCTAAAAGATAAAAATGATTAATAGAAAAAAAATATAATTGGAAAATACAACCAGATTTGCAGCAAAATACAGCAAGTCAGAAATCTGCTTGATCACTTCACAAAGAAATGGCGAATGAATGAAGTGGCGCAAAAACATAATGAAATCCAAAATTAGTTGCCACAAAATTAAAAAAAAAAAAAAAACTCAAAAAATGGTACAAAACACAAGAAAATACTAAATTTGGAAACAACAAAAACCTAAAAGCTGAAATAAAAAGCCTAAATTGGCAACACCAAAATAAGAAACAGCAACCCTAAACAGTCCGTAGGGAGTGCCAGATTTGGCGCGTAATTTTTGGGGGGGTATATCAAAGTTATACCACTAGTTATTCATATCCTTGGACACTTTTTTGGAATGTTTTGTCAGTAAGTAATTTCCTTCGTGCTTTATTGTTCCATCTTCAATGTAAAATTTCTTACTTATCGTAATAACTTATTCAGTAAGTGTGAATTAAAATTTTTGTTCTAACGTTTCTGGATGGATCTTTTATGTGATTTAACTTATTTAGTTGATCGTTTTAAGTTTTAATTGAACATTATATACTTAAGGGCTCTTTCTGCTTATTGACAAACTATTTCAGATTAATGTCGTTTTCTATCCAACTTTTAATGTTGTTAAATTTGCTAGAAATGTATGTTTCATCGTTATGTTCCTAAGGAAATCAAACATAAAAAGTGCAACATCATTTATGTCATGAACCTTTTCGTTTTATGCGCTTGACCTTCCCACGCAGATTATGTTAACATCTTGAAAAAAGTTACCTCTCACTTGTCTATTCTGCAAACTTAATTTTAAAATAAGAAAATTAATAAAGTTCTATAAAAAATTAGGCTTAATGATATTTTTCTGCATATTTTGCTATATTTTCATCACTTAAAAATAAAAAAAGAATTTTATTACTTCTTTCTTTGCTTCTTTACAGTTAGGATCAGAGAAAGAAAAATATTAATAAACAGTTCTAGTTTCCAAGGCGATAGTTCGATGAATCCGAAGTTCCACCCATTTTCTTTGGATGTCTCTCATTGGAAGATTTCCTTTGTTTGCAGTGTAGTACTTTGTTTACATTGAGTCGTAGGTGCCAAATTTGGCGGTTTTTGAAGTCAAAGACTACGTAATAATGTTTGTCAGCTTTCACCATGTAAACAAAATATCGTCAATCAAAGAATCTTTAAAAACTTTTTTTACTGTAAAATAATGCAGCAACTAAATTAGGCAAATCCATAATCAGCACAAAAACTTCCATTAATGTGACTTTGTGCACAAATTCAAACCATCGCCAAATTTTACTACTTATTTTGGAAACATTTCGGATGAAATTGTTTAGCGCCATTTTATGGTGACCAAAAGTATCTTAGCATATGGCGACAATATCTCTTTAACAAAAATTAGTAACATACCGTTTTACAAAGTAAGGAGGGGAAGCATTATCCAAGGTATCCCAAAACGATTCCTGAAAATTCGATAACATTTTAAATCGCACCAAGAACCCACAATAATTGAAATTTTCCAAAATAACTTAAGCAAGTTTAAGGGTACAAGGCTTCACTTGATACGCGTCTTATCAGGCTCAGTCATTTCAATAAAAGTTGTAGTATGAAACCAATCAATCAAACAAAAAACCTGGTCAGACTTCAGTGACATCTGGTGGATTTTGTGGCAACTTTTAGCTATAAAAACAACAGATAAGATTATTCTTAAAGAGAATAGTTATTCAAAATTGAGTTCAAAAGTATTTGAGTTAATTTAAAAGCTTTTTTTTTTTTTTCTTCCTGAGGAAAAGTGTTTGAAAAGATATTTTAGGCAAAAAGTGAAAAAATATGAAACTTTGTTTTCAAGAAAAATAAAGTTTTGAAACAAAATCAGATGAATATAAGCTGAGGAAGACAAATCAATGTAAATTCCGTGTATGAAAAAATGTTGTGATTAATTATTCCAACTTTTCGCAATAAGCATTTTCAAAATTATTTGAGTAATGTAACTGCAAACCTTCAATAAATATAAATAGGAGTGAGCATTTATTGCAATTTATACATTGAATAACAATTTGAAACGAGCTTAAAAAGAAGTTTTCTGTTCGAAAACGTATGTGAATAAATGTTTTGGAAATACTGTTATTTTTTCTTTTTTTGGGGGGGCGAGGGGTATCTTGTGCTTCCAATTAATAAAAAACAAACATTGGAAATTCGGCTCTGAATGAAATAATGCGTAATATTATATAATTAAACATTACATATTATGGACGAAACCATGCTCTCTATTAAACGTATGAACAATGCTTAATAATTTGTATCAAGAAAAAGTATTTTTTTGGTTTTATTATGCAAAAATTAATTACATATGCTTCATCAAGCACAACTGATAAATATATTTATCAGTTAAAACAGAAAACAAATGAAAGTAGCGATTATTACTCATAATTATTACTAATCCAGGCAACGCCGGATATTTTTGTTAGTTGATAAATATATTTATGGAAACATTAAAAGAGCTTTTAGTTTTTTTTTTTTTTTTACTTTAAAGTTTAATTCAAAATTAGTTATTTCTTAAAAACATATTCTGGAAATGGTGAATAGCTCAGTTTGATATCTTTAGTTTTTTTTACAATAAGACTATTTAAATGCACAAAAAATGCATAGAGATACAATTTTTCCAAAGAAAAGTAAGTAGAAAAGATATCAAATAAAAATTTTGCCATAAAACTGATCGTTAGTATCGACCATTATAAATTACAATTTATATCATAAAGGAGTACGTTGTATGTTAAAAAACAAGAAATTTAAATCATTTAAAAGTACATTGAAACAATAATGAATTCACCCGGAAAAACATGCCAAAAAAAATTTCAAAAAAGGAAAACATGGCAGCTTTTCATTCAAAGATTTTTATAAACCTATACATTCCAGCCTTTAAAAAAATAATAATAATAATTCCTTCTTTCTTTTTTCTTGAACAAAACTTTTGCTTGTTGAAAAAAATAAATGAATAAAAATAATAATAAGAGTTAAAAAATAAAAACAAGCCTGTTAAAAAGGTAAACGGTATTCCAATGTTTACGCATTGTGAGGAAATTTAAAGGGGAGAAACTTCGCCACATAAATACATTATTGCACAAAAAAGCATGAAAAGTTCCACAAATTTTTAAATTATTTGTTAAAGATCAAATTAAAAAAAAAAGCCTTTAATTAGCATAAAAAGTTACATTAAAATGAAAAAAAAAAAATAAATAAAAAAAATGGAAAATTAAATTAAGCTATTTCGTAATCCGCCAAATCAAAACTAAACAATATTAGGAAGCAACCATGTTACTGTATTCAGCCAAGGATCAATTAAAGTGTGAAATAATTCGCCAGATAAATGTATTAATTAATTAAAAAACAATAAAAGTTCCATCAAAATATCAAAAGAACAAACATTGGCGACAGCAATTTTAGCAATAGAAAAAGTTTTCGCCAATTTCACATGTTCCGCGACTCGATTCCCCCACGATTTTAATGTGAATATTAAATGGCAAGAAATATAATGCTGTCAAATTTTGTGACGCCAAAGAATTACATATATGTGCGTCACGATGCATTTCAACTCTTGGCGATTATTTTTCATTTTATTTGTTGTCCCCGTATTCGGTTTTTTGGTTTCAATAAAATGAAGCTTTTATTGTTGTCAAATATAGTTTGTTCAGCGGATATTTTTTATATTTTACTGAAACTTTTAGTGTCGTTTCGTTAGTGGTTTCATTTACTGAGAGGATTACTGAAACTTTTAATAAATATTGTTACAAATCCTGTAAATAGTAATTATTGTAGTAACGTAACCTGTAAATAGTTTCCCGTAATGAATATACAACCCCTTAACATATGGCTCAAGTATACAACCCCCTATTCTTTTTTTTCTTATTTCATTCACTGATTTTATCAATGGAAGTGTAGTTGTAGAACGTCGTAGCATTTTCTGGAATATTTGAGAGATTTCTTTTCGGTATATATAAGCCGTTAGCGATGGATAAACAGTTAGTTTCGATTGAGGATTTCGAACTGAGAGTGTGTACAGTGGCTCCCAAAAGTCTTCGTACACCTACGACTTTCAACGAAATAGGCCCCAATCCATCGGTTAGAATTAATATTTCGGAATAGTTATTTAATCATAAGATCTAAGATGAATTTTTAACAAAACTACATTAAAAGCTTTTAAAAAATATTAAAACTTAATTTTTTAAAAATCAAAAACCAAAAAGTGTCGGAAATTTTATCTCACAAAAGTCTTCGTACACTTTATAAAATATCTACATATTATTGAATAATCTAACTTTTGATTAAGTTATTAATTAGTAGAGTATCATACAGTATTCATAACACCTTTTAAACGTCTGGGAATAGATTTCATTCTTTTTCTTTCTTTTTTTTGCGTAATTTCTGAGTAAGTGTTCAACCACACTTCGAGTCTTACTGTTTCTAACTCTATTTTCGTCTTAAAGCCCTATTTTCGTAATCTAGCCTCCAGATATATCTAAATACGTTACATTAAGTTAAAATCTGAAGATTGAGGGGATATTTTCTAAACTTTAGGAGAATTTTCGAGGCACTAGGCGCAAACTTTGAAAACCGTGTGCTTCTAATCGTTATCTTGATAAAAACAAAGTTGTTTCCAATAACCAAATTTTTGGCTAAGAGTTCAAAATTGCTTTTTAAAATATTTAAAGGAACAGCATGATTCATTATTTCATCAAAAAATTACAAACTACCAAGTCCTGATGCTGATATGCACCCTCACACTAAAGCACCTCCACCGTCCTGATTAACTGATCCAAATAAGTGTTTAAGATTAAGTTCCTCATTTTTTCTTCTACTTACAGTTATACAACAATTTAACCAAAAATGTTAAATTAATTTTTATCTGTAAGTAAGACGTGATTCTAAAACGTTTTTAGGTTATTTATCATTGATTTTGCGACGAAAAACGTAAGCTTTCTGTTTTTCGCACGACCAAGAAAATTTCTGCGGGAAGAGGTCCCATTTAATCCAGCTAATCAGAGAACTTGGCGAACAATGTCAGGTGAAAATTAAATGTAAATATTTTCATTTAACTCTGCAGAAACTTTTACAGCCTTCAAATGTGTATTTTTCATAAATTTTTTAACTTTAAATCTCCGATCACGTTTTGTCAACTTTGCCGGTTGACCTTTTCTTACCTTGTTTTCGGTGGGATTCCTTTCTTTACAGCATTTTATCAAGCACTTTACTATACAAACAAATAAATTAACTAATTTAAAGACACTTCAAACCAATTTACCACTACTATGGGAAAAAAAATTCAAATTTTGAATGGTGTTTGCGGATTTTTACGAATACCAGCCATTTTACAGTAATAAGCACGATATTAAGGAATAAATAAACAAAAAATTAAAGCCAAATGACTTATAAGGGTCAATACAATGCAAAAATATTAATAAAACGGTATATGATAATTTTAATCCTGAATT
The DNA here is from genome assembly GCF_026930045.1 of Uloborus diversus. Lineage (NCBI taxonomy): Eukaryota > Metazoa > Arthropoda > Arachnida > Araneae > Uloboridae > Uloborus > Uloborus diversus. The sequence goes on along the minus strand of NW_026558571.1, from coordinate 8,288 downwards.
TATTCGAAAATATTTGAGTGTACGATGACTTTTGTGGCGTGTTATTTCTCTGTCTCTTCGTTTTCTGACCCATTTCAAAAAAAAAGATCCGTCAATATTTCTAAAAAACTAGTGTTTTATTTAGAATGACATGGGAATGATGTGAAAAAAATTTGGATTTTATATTCGAATTCAGTTTTGAGATATTTTGGTTTTACTAAAAAATTTCAAAGTGTACGAACACTTTTGGGAGCCACTGTATTTGCTCTGTTTATAGCGAGGCATTTCGCTGTGTTGTTTTCGTGTTTGGAAGTAAATACGTGTGTAAACGTTGAATTTACGGTGTTGTGTGATAATTGCTTAATTGCTGATGAATAATTTAGCAGTGGTTGAAGATCTTTCCTGTACATAGTGTAAATAAATTTCCTGTGTTTTTATCAAGAACTGTGTCTTCATTTCAAGAAAGTGGAAGTCGCACCGAATCCGTTACAATATATAGGTAATAAAATTATATGTAATAAAACATTAAATGCTTTCGATTATCGAATTTATTTATTTTTCGAAGTAGTATGTTATTTTGTTTTCTTTGCGGATTTTTAATCGAAACAAAGTAAAATAATTCGCCAAATAAAAAACGAGATGTTAAAATAGTATGAAAAATCTCGTTAAAATATTTCTCTAAATCAATTTCAATTCTCCATTATTATGTGATAAAATCAGCAGAATAAATTAACCTTGTCAAAAGTAAAAATTGAAAGTGTGTAAATTTTGTAAAATTAGAAAAAGAAGCAAACATACGACAATGTTTGCCTTATTTTTTAATTTTCGCCAACGATGATGTAAGTGCAATTTTTCAGTTTTCGCCAAATAAATGTAAAGAGAAAATTCATCAAGCTGAGCGACGTACCTGTAACTAAATAATATCAAAAGAGCAAATATGTATTACAGTCTTACCGATATTGTGAAAATAAAACAATTATTGTCGAAATCTTGACGATTGCGCCATTAAATACCACCTTTAAATATGAAGTAAAATACTATATAATTTATAAACAACAAGGTTTCCTTCTCAGACTTTTTTTTTTTTAATTTAGAGGAAGAGTAATGTTCGAACCCTTCTCGATATCAATTCACATTAAATGTTTCAAAAAATTTATACGTAATCCCTGGAGCCGACTTACTAAAAGTGAGACCAAGGCTCAAAATGCTTTGGAGTTCCCTGTGCTTCAGGGATGCATTTTACCAGAAGTGAAAGCCAGTGAGAATTAGTTGAATATTGAGTTGGCACCAGCGTTACCTGAAAAGGGAATTTATTTTCCTTGAAAAACAGACCAGGTACGCCGTTCCGGCATCAATTCACCTGTACTACACATCAGTTAACCATCAATGAAATTTCACGTTAAAGATTAAAAAAAACATCACTTTTTACAGCAGAAGTAATTCGGAACTCCAGCGCTCGAATACGCTACCTTGCGGTGATTTGCAAAACTGCCGATGAAACTAAAACATTGCCACGTTGCGTTCCACGTGTGTTTGTTGACGTAAACACAGGCAGTTTGTTCTGAGTATTTATTAACGCAATCGATGAGTGTTAGTTTGCTTTCAGCTACAGAAATTAATTCGTCCCTTAGTAGTATTCTCGAGCTTCTCAAAATAATGTTAGTTTTCTTTATTTCCTTCTAAAATATGAGTTGATTGAAAATGGTGAAAGCGAAAACTGGATTAACAAACTTGGATAACGTTATACAAGGTAAAAAATTTTATTGTTTTGTATGAATTTGTAAGAATATGAGTTTTTTTTTATCTTAAATTAATTTAACTAACCATCTTTTACAGCAGCATTTAGTTGGAATGGACGGTATGCAAAATATTTTCTTGAATATATTATCGTAGAACAAAATGAAAAATGTTTCACCGAGAAAGAATTTACTTTATTCCTTTTATTCTCAGCTGAAACACTGTCAAAAAAATCCCTTTTTATACGCTAAATTTTCCCTCATTTTGCGACGAAAAATATCTGTCTTTCGAAAAATCGTATTTATCTGTCATTTCTCGCAAAAAGACGGAAACTTTCTCTCAAGGCGGCGCGCGCATGCGTAGTTGACACTTTTATCGTTCTTCACCGTCTAGCCCGCCAAAGATAAACCCAGCCTGCCGGAGAGCTGCTGCTGAAATCGGTAATGTGAATTCGGGACTTCAAAAATAATCTTCAGCAGGACTAATTTATCCGTATGGTTATTGGGTGAGTACTTATTTTATAATTTGATTCCATAAATATGTATTGTTCCTCTTTACTTGAAACCAGTACGTAATATAGATTGAAAACAAAAAAAAGTTTCTTAAATTCGAAGATGAGTTTACGCCGCCATATTTGAATTTGTATTAAAACAAAGCTTCTATTTGTATTGTGCAGGAACATAACAGGGCTTATGCGAAGCTTCAAACGTACTTTTATTTGGGCTTACTGAAAAAGATTTGCATTAAACCTCTTAAGGATTGTTTTGGAAGTCAAATCGGGGTTGAGACCACGGCATTTCCATATTAAAAGTTGTTACGTAAATTGATTTTACAGTAGCGAGACAAAAATGTTCCTTTTGTTAACTTTCCAATAAGCCTTGAGAAAGGTTTTTGTTGAAAAATTTTAATAAAAACAGTGTAATTTCGTTTTATTAAAAAGTTGTCATTGTTGAAAATGATAATAGAAATTCGTATGCTAAAGAATAAATTTTTGTTTCTATTACTTGAAATAATCTATAAATTAAATTATTCAAATTGAATAGTTCAAATATTAATTCTTTATTTGAAATAATTTATATTTGAGCGAACCTTTTAAATTTCTCTATCGATGAAGATATTTTCCTTATGTTATGAAATTTAAAATATTCTGTATCATAGAATTCGATTATTTTCATTTTTAATTCACAGGCCTGGATCTATAAATTTTGGGCCGCAATGCCAAAAATCTGTAGGGCTCCCTAACCGCCCACTAAGTTGCTCTATTCCCCACCCCCCTCCAAGAGTGATAATTGTACGTTTTTAACTGCTTCATTATTTCTACTTAAATTTCGAATTCATTTATTTAAATGTTTTATTTATTTATTATTATTGTTAAAAGGTTTTTAGCTTGTTTAAATGCTTTTGGGTAGCTGTGTGGAGTTTTTATCCAGATTTTTAGAAACTCATTTTATTAATAAGTTATATCAGCAAGAAAACAAGTGTGTCATAACTTTACATTGCCCCCCTCCCCCACCGTCCTTGCTTATATGCTTTAGTAATATGTGATGAGTTTAAATTTTTCTCACATTTGTACCAAAACATTGAAAAATATATTGAACTGTTAAAAGACTTCTTAATCTCAGATTTTAATAATTTATTTTTTTATTTATTTGGTTTCTTGGGATGTGGTTTCCTCTGAGACGTGCCCCCGCCTTCCCCCCCCCCCTTGCTGTGGGATCTATAGGTAGATCCGGGCCTGGCAATTCAAGCGAGGGTGTTATTTTTTAAACTATTAGACTTGCTGAAAATGAATATAGCTAATCAAATGTCGTTTTCTGTTTGTGATTTGATTGAGGCTTTAACAAGAGAAACTTTCTGTTTTTAATATTTTTTTTTTATAAAGGATAGAATAAATATAATTCTTATTTTGGTGCGCTTTCAGAGCTAGATGCCATCAACACTTAATATCTTTGCCTCAATAGCAACTAATAATTTTTCGTGTCATAGTCAAATTGCAGTTGGAAATCAAACAGGATATTAATTTGAAATGAATTGAATTCAGTTCAAATGAATTAAATTTCTTTTAGCATTATATTTGGTTTCAAAACTTGGTTTCAGAACTTTGCGTGTAAAACAAATATGCATATGTAGGTGAAAGCTCAAATTAGCGATAATTGTTTAAGTAATCGAATGATGTGATAATTAGAATATAAATGGGGCATTCCACGGTATTTTTGACATTCTGTAGAGTCCGTAACGTGACCTTTTTTTGCCATAACTTTTTAATTTACCGCATGATTTGCAAATTATTTTAATTTGAGCTGGTGTGTTGGTAGGAAAATATCAAAATAAAATAATATGCTAATCAAACAGTAGATTAAAAAGTGGAACAAATCTGATATACCCCCCTCTTGGCGACTTTTTCCTGTTGGCGCCAAAAAAAGCGTCGCCAGGAAAACTATGTATGACGTCATATGTCATACATCGTTCTTAGCGATGCTTTTTTAGCGCCAACAGGAAAAATTCAAATTATGTCATTAATTATTTAATGAAATTAATGCATTAATTTTTTTCCGTTGTTTCTCCGGGATACGAGCCCTCGGTCTCATAGTACTTTCGTAATGAGACCTCGGCTCGCCGGCCCTGCCTCGGTCTCATTACGAAAGTACTATGAGACCTCGGGCTCGCCAGGACCTCGCTGCCGCTCGGTCCGTTATCCCTCCGACTTTTAATATACATCACAGTCGGATATAAGTCACAGATCTCCTCCGTTCAGTATACAATAAAGTCACAGATTTTATGTGAAATTAACACCATTTTTGTGCAACAAAAATGCCAACCAGACCAAAATACAAACTACCAGAAACACACTAGAAACACAATAATTCAAAATATGTTCACTTACCTTTTTTACTTTTCTTTTACTTCCTCACGTGAGGCAGTGCACATATGTTCCGCTCTTAGGGAAATTATCCCATTTTTTATTATCATTACTTTACAAAAATATTTAAATTATGTTTGTTTTGACAAAAAAAATTCCAAAAAAAAACAACCTTATTTTACTTGTATTTTGTACTCCACCCAATTAATTTCGCGAATTATTTCCAAAAACTTTACAAACATATCCTCATTTTTGTATTCACAATTTTTTTTGTATAAATAATAAGCTAAATAAAATTTAAAATCCCCTAATCTATTATATGTTGGTAGAGTACTTTTAACGTGTCTCCATGTGGATTCAATTGTGTTAGTGTGACATTTAGTTTCTGGATCTACAAAATTAAGTTTATGGTTGACTGTTAAATGCTCATACCCCTCCTCCCCCTATGTATCATATGCCCTCCAACAATCGGAGTGCACCGTCGTGCCTGGTAGTATCCACTGCTTAATTGCCAAAAATAGAGTTTCCCTACCCCTATCCCCAACAGCAACCAAAAAAGTTTTCCCCGAACCCCGTTCAACCCCCCCAAAAACCCATTGTCCCTCAACTGCATGTCCCCGATTATATTTTCTTTTCCCAAATTTAGATTCATCAACTTCAATAACTTTCCCAATCCCCCCCCCCCCTATTTGTTCGGATTTTAATTCAATGTAATTTAATATTTCTTCATTAATATAATTTCGCCAATCGGCTAAAGTTTGTGATGAAAAAAAAAATATTGACTTTCAATATCAGCAGTTTTGGTCCCAATTAAAATCTCATATGTTATCAAAAAAATCTCCTCTATTTTCAACTTGCTAGAACTAAACCATGACCCACTCCTGATCGTTGCTTCTTTTCCACAAACAACACCCCCAATAACCTTTCTACAAAAAAAAATTAACCCATCTGAACATTTTTTAGTTTTTTTAATTTTCATAACAGAATTACATCTAGAACATAACATTTCATTCTTAAGTAAACCAATTTCCCTTAAAAATTCTAAAAAAACCTCTTTATTTTTCAATTAGTTTAAATATAAAAAATCTATTTAGGACTCCGGTACATCCATACGTTGGACGACCTGACGAAAAAGAAAAAGAAGATTCATTCAAAAATTTCAATTGATACATTTGGACAACATCACAAACCGAACTCATAATTAAAATAGAAAATTCAACTAAATTAACATTAAAAAACAACAAGAAAAAGAATACTCTAAAATAAAGTTTGAATTGAAACTTTATTTTAGAGTATTCAACTTAAAATCTCCCTAAGAGCGGAACATATGAGCACCTACCTCCTACCACACAGACACGTGCAAAAAGACAGACTTCGAGAAACTACTTTCCAGCGTTCAAGTTGCAAAACCAGGGTTGGCAAGTTATCGCCTTATTGGCGATTTTCGTATCGAGCGAAAAATTAAAATCTCGCCAAGAGGGGGGCATATCAGAGGAGAGCCTAAAAAGTTATGGCAAAAAAGGTCACGTTACGGACTCTACATAAATGCCAAAAATACCTTGGAATGCCCCAAATACTACTTACTAGAAAGTTATATAGCATTTTAAATAAAAATCAAAATGTAGCTTAAAACAGTTAGAAAAGGTCCATTTCAGCCAACAATTCCACTGTGTTATAAAACATTACTATTTTTGGCTTCCTTAACTGGTTTTCCATCTCCAGCTCAGTCACTTTCTTATGCCGGGCTGATGAGTGCTAATAAGCACGAAACTGCAGTCCTCGACTGGAAATGACTGAGCTGGCGGTGTATTTCATGTATTATTACTATTTGTGTCAGTGATACTTTTTCAGAATGTTAGGGGAAAATTTTTATGGGGTTAATATCCAAACCCCTTTTTGGCCACATGTTGATTGTATTGCTTTTTGCATTGAAGTACTTTGCTAGCTTTTTTAATATTCAAATTTATGAAAAAACCAGGTAATGTAATGTTGAAACAGAATCAACTGAATATTTATAAATTTTTTTATAGATTTTTAACTAGGGAGGCACCAAATACTCGATTTTAGTCTAACAACCCATTGATATTACATTAACTTTACTATAACTAATTCATTTAAAAATGAAACATTAACCAGAAAAAAATAAGTTTGTATCATACTATCAAGTGTTCAAAAGTCAATTTAACTGCTAATTTTGTCTATTAAATGTGCTGCCGAAAATATCTCCATTTCGTAAATAGTAGAAAAGTTGATCAATAATATTTGGAAGGAAACATTAAATGTTGCAGTATTTTAATTTTTGAAGTTTTACAGTCATAGGAAATATTAAATAGAGATGCACCAAATATCGTTTTGGTAGGGTACAGAGTACTCGACCAATTATGTTTTGAATGAACCATTGACATAGGACTCGATAAATTTTGAACTCATATGAATAGCTATATAGACCTCCACATAATAGTTTTCAAAACAAATTCCAGCTAAAATTCGATTTTATTTAAAATGTTATGTTTATGTCAAATTTTACGAAAAAGTTTTTTTTTTTGATTAAAAATAAATAAAAGGTATGGTTAATCAAGTTGGAATTAATACAAATTATATGAATCTATTATAGTTCTAGTCGTCCGACAAACATGAATAATGTTTTTAAGCAAATAAAACAATGTGTATAATACAAAATAAACAACAAATAAACATTTGTATTTTTAAACACAAATGTTCTGGAGCACTGCTGACACATGTTTCGGCGTCACAAGCAATGGTTTTTTCAATTCACAAACGGTAATCTTATCTATGTAAAGACATCCATCTTTTTTTTTTTTTGTTGTTGTTACAAATACTTTGTACTTTTTCATTCATTGAAATATGTGTATTGAACAATATTTAATTTTTTACAACTACCTGGTATTGAACAAGTCAGTGGCATACATAGCACCCTCGCAAGGGAAGGGTGCACGCTCTAAAATAAAATAACACTATGTTAAAAATTTTAAAAATTCATACAGAACCGGAGGGGGGGGGTCAAAGAAATCTATGTACTCTACTGAGCCGGGTACATCATCAACATCAAAATTTGGCCTAGTATGAGTACTTGGTGAGTTGGCCAAGTACTCGGTACGTCTAATTAAAAACTCAAAATGAGTCGATTATTTTTTAAACAATTAAATATTGAAATGAAACTATCAAGAACTATTTGTGCTAAAAAGTCGATTATTTACATATTGATATTCTGTGTTTTAGATTTTCCCGACATTGATGATGTGTAAAATTGTGGGTGTATCCTGTTAACACCTTTCTTCTTAGGACCTTTTGGTAAGCTCATATTATATTTAAGTTGGAACCCAGCACCAAAGTTGGACAATGTCTAAAAATAAATGCCCACAACATGAATGGATCATGAGCAAATATGCCAATGGGGTCGTTTCCGAAATTTTAAAAATATTTTTTCTAAAAGAGCATGCTAAAAACATAGGAACTGACCATTTTTTAAATACATAATTTCAAAGTTTAATATTTAAAAAAATATTTTAACCAGTGCGCAGATTCAATTTCAGTTTTTTCGCTTCAGTTCATAACATCACAAATGAGGAAAGGCCGTTAGCTGATGCCATTCGAGCAGAGCGCAATATATCGTTCACATCTTTACTCACATACTGATATGGTTGAAAAGCAAGCATAGAGCGCAATATTCAATTCACTTCTGAATTATCAT